>NC_053022.1:161955523-162059543 GCF_003073215.2 Triticum urartu | reverse complement strand
ATAAGTGAAGATCACAACGGCAGTAAAGATAATGATGTGAAACAACAGCCAAGCTGTTTTACTGAACAATGCACAAAACAGATTCCAATCCGAATTCAACTACGAGATTGAGTCTAAAAAGATCCGAATTTTGTTTTTTTTCCCTTTTTTTTCCTCACACTTTTTTTTCACTCTTTTTTTTCTCCCTCTTTCCAAAACAAACTAGATAAGATGCAGATTGGATCAAGTGAAGATGTGAACGATCTCAACTATTATTATGACAATGAATGGTGGGTAGCATGTGGTGGAAATTGATGGATGGGTGGTGGACAGCGGAAGAGATAATGATGCAGCGGTGGCGTGACTAATGTGAACAGAACTCGAAACTCTAAACGAACTAGACACTAAGACCAGCAACTCGACACGACGATGCAACCGATAATTCAACTATGCAAGCAATGAAAAGAAAATTGCAAAGGCTCAGACTGGCTTGGACCAAGGATGAATAGATCTAACCCTTTTTTGTGGCTTTTTCTTGGACAATAGGTAAGAAAATAAATCTAATCTAGGAAAACTGGAAATTCTCACCGAGCAACCTGAAAACTGATACCACTTGATAGAGGCGAGGGTGTCCCGATCTTTCGATAAGATGATAACTATCGATTTGGTGGAGACGACTTTGATGATCCGACTACAAACGTGCACGACGTTGCGCCTTAGCAATCACTAAACCAATCTCCTAAGGTTACTGACGATGCCGGAAGCACGGTCAGCCTGACCACGAAGGTCTATTCCTGCAAGCAATGGAAGAACGAGCAAGAATATGATAAAGCAATCTGAATATTGCAAATATATATGAGGTATTCATAATGGTGGGGATCCGTAAGCGGTCTTGGTCTGTGCGTTGGACACAAACGAAGTACACGAAGTTGCAATGGCTAACTTTTAACTAAACAAATCCCCAGCAAAAAGCTACTAGATGGATCTACTTATATAGGAGCAAGGGGTGGCGGCCAAGGAGGTGGGAGGACGTCCCAAGGCAGCCTAAAACTAACCCTAGGTTGTACAAGGCTCATGGGCCCAAGTGGAGGTGATGCAACACCTTTGGGCTTGTAGTTTGACTCGGATTCTGCTGCAACGTCAGATTGTTTCGTCCGTAACTCAACGCTCCGGACGAATTTGAAGGTGAATCCAATTGGGTTGGAAAGAGCACGAAATCTAGTTTCCAAAAAAAAAGAATCACCCAATTCGGAGTCCGTATGAAAAAGTTGTTGGCGTTTTGAGTCAGGTATGTGTGTGCAGTCCGAATCTGAATCCAAAACGTGAAAGACTTGGACTCTATCTTCTCTTGGCCCAAAAGTGACGTGAGAGGACTTTTTGAACACAACATAAACTTCTCCTCTTCCCTTATCTTCATATGTGGATTGTACAAATGTCCCATACACCTGCAATTAGACAAAACACAAAAGTGTGTGAAGTATTTTTGTTCTGGATAACATAAATAGATTATTGAATAGTTTGCATTAGAAATCACCTAACAAATATGCATGTATGCAATATTTTTGGTCGTATCCAAGGTAGTCATGTCCTCATCACTCGGGCTCGGCCTCGGGTGCACGTGCGGCATGGCACAACGTGTCTGGCTCGAGGAAGGAGACGAACAGGTGCGGGACCAGCTGGACAGCGGGTGAAGCAATGGCGATGGGGGGCTGCGTACTGCTTCGGTTAGCAGCTGGGTCGCGAGCAGTGCGGGAGTTAGGTGGGCCGCGCAGTGTGTTGCGTGTTGCAGCGCTGTGGTTTTTTTTCTTTTAAACAAAAACCACAACAGTTAAATAAGTAGCCTAAAAACACCAGTATAAAATCTAAATAAAATATATAAACACACAGTAAAAATAACCCTACTAATATAAACAACAGGAACACTAGTTCCTACTCTAATGTAATTTTGAAAATAGTTTTTATGCAATGGTCACATAAACGGCAACAAAACCCTCAAATAAAATATTTCAGAGATTATGAAAAAATACCAGAACATATCAGATAAACTGGAAATAATATTCTGGACATTATGAACATTTTTAAAATAGGGGAGAAGTCATGTTATCTCCACTCCAATAAATTGCCTTCAGTTGCATAATGAAAAGAATATTGCAGAAAAACAAATAATGCAATAAAAAATATGAGATGCATATGAATGATCTAATAACATCCTAATTTAGGAAAATTGGATGTTACATCTTATGCATGATTATGATAGCTTTCTATTTCTCTCTGATCTATCAGTTTGGTTTGGCTAACTAGATTGATTTCTCTTTAGTGGGAGAGGTTCTTTGTAATGGGTTCAATCTTGCGGTGTCCTCACCTCGGCAGAAGGGGTAGCGAGGCAAGTATTGTATTGTTTCCATTAAGGGTAAAACAATGGGGTTTATTCATATTGCTTGAGTTTACTTTGTCTACATCATGTCATCTTGCTTAAGGCGTTACTTTGTTTGTCATGAACTTAATACCATAGATGCATGCTGGATAGCTGTCGATTGGTTGAGAAAGAGTAGAAGATGCAGGTAGGAGTCATTCTACTTGTCAAAAACATGATGCCTATATGTGTGATCATTGCCATGAATAACGTCATAAATATGCACTTTTCTATCAATTGTCCAATAGTAATTTGTTTACCCACCGTATGCTATTGTTTCGAGAGAGAACCCTCTAGCAAAAACTATGGCCCTTGGGTCTACTTTTATCATATTATCAAAACCAAAAAAACCTTGCTGCAATTTTATACTTTTTATTTCACTTTTCTTTTATCTATCTATCATTATCATAATTAATCCTTGCAAGTAACGAGTTCAAGGGGATTGACAACCCTCTTGCCCGCATTGGGTGCAAGTATTTGCTTTTGTGAGTGTAGGTGTTGAAGAAGAGAATTTGCGTGGTTATTATATTGGTTCGACAACCTTGGTTCTCACTGAGGCGATACTTATCTCTACTATACTGCTCCACCCTTCCTCTTCCGGGAAAATTACAATGCAGCTTACAAGAGCAGATAGCTCGGAAAAAATTTGAACGCATCTATGATCGAGGGCGTTAAGTATGCCCTCGCTGTGGCAACTGGTGAGAAAAACCGCCAAGATAGTCATAGCAATCTGGAATTTTGTTCTTGACGAACAGGAAACGCATCCAAAATTGACGGACTGTCTCGTTTGGTTGTTGCTTTACGTATATTAGATCCCAGACATCGGGTGGCCCTGAGTTATTCGGGCAATATTAGATGTGGGGGTGGGTGGGATCAAAAATTGGACCCCTGTGCGCTGTGGGCTTGATGCTCCAAAGTGCTCCATCCGTATTTGTTGTGCCGAGGTTGGACCGACAGGGCTATCCTTTGGGTCCAAGCTCCAAGATTCTCCTGAATGTCAAGGCTCACCGGCCTCTACTGATTGGTGCACCGAATCGTGGCTCGTTTGCGCATGAAGATCCTCGATCAAGCTTGGGTATAGAGCACGAAGCTCGGTTGTAGATTTTATGTTGCCACCCTTCAACTCTTAAGGGGGGAGGGTGATCTGATGTGTTTTTGGTTCTCGGTTGATCCGATGACTTGAAGGTCTGGCATGGAAGACATGCCATTTTGGGTATGATTGTTGATCGATGCCTCCATTATTCCAGAGCGGCCGAATAGTGTGACATGTATGGGCCACCAATGTCAATGCTAAAACCGGTAGATCTTGGGTAGGGGTTCCCGAGCTATAGGTCTAGGAACAATGGTAACAGGGTACGAAGGGAGATGATGCTTACACAAACTCGGGCCCTATTGAGGAGGCAAAACCCCACGTCCTGCTTTGATTGTATTGATGTGATGGAGTATAGAGTGCAAGATGATCTACCTCGAGATCATATGATTGTGTCCTAAACCCTAAGGCTGGTAATCGTGCCTCTAAATACTAAACCCCGCAGCTTATATATGCACCAGGGGTCCCTGGGTTACACATATGGTTGGTTGCCAACATGTCGGATGTTGAGCTATCCTTGAACTACACACCAACTCTTTGGAGGTTTCCATCTTCACCACGCCATGGTTCATAGCTTCTAGAGTCCTTCCTTGTAATGATCAGTGGGCTCTAAGCTCAGCCCATGGACTGTTAGTACCCCTTAGTCCAGGACACCGTCACCCTCTCTTGTGTGCATGCATAGATGTGAGCGGAGCTACACATTCGTCGAGGAGTCCAAGCTCAAGAGTATGCCTACACCATGTGCGAGGGAAGCTTGGAAGCAAAGGAAGAAGAAGCAATGGCCACCAGCATGGAACTTCCATTCCCCGAAACGTCCAGCCACACCCAGAACTTCCAGCCGCGTCCGTCCGCCCTCACGTGCAGAGTGCAAACTCTCTGGTAAGCCCTAATCTTGCCCAAAAGTTTTCTCGGGATGTTTGGGCCCTGGAACTTCCAGTCTGCATGTAAGCAGTGAGTTGGGTCATAGTCCATGTACCCATTTTGCCCCTCACTTACCCCTTCATGGCTAGCACTATATATACTCCACTCACTCCTGCATTCTAGGGATAGCTAAGAAGATCTCATATCATAGAGCTTAGCTCATGTACCCCCTTGTGGGATTCCTCTTGAAATAAAACACTCCATTGGAGTTCAAGACCTTCATTGGAGAAGGATCCCTAGGGATTATCAAGAGCTCCACTTGTGGAGAAGGATTCCCATCATAGAATCATCAAGACTTCCTTGTTCTAGGACTTGGGGAAGAACTATCTTGTTCCATCTCACTCTTTCGATGATTTGGCTCATGGATCTATCTATGTGTACCTCTATTTGCATCTATGTGTGTTGATTTATATTTCACTTCATGATTCCCCTCATGTTCTTCGTGTTTTCCTCTAATCGACCTCTAATTCATGAACACATGGATAAATTACACTGATTATGTTTTTCCCTACATCATTTTGTGCCCACATTCTACACCACCAACTCTATCTTCACCGACTTCACTCCCTACGCTTCCAAGTTGCTTCCACAATTTTCCGCTCAGGTTTCAGGTACATCTGGCAGGGGAGGAAAAGGAGGGGCAATTGTGATCAGTGACGATGATGCCATAGGATGCGAAGGTGGCGCTGGGCACAAAGGGTTCCTGATCGTTCTCCATGCATAAGATCCTTGGTGAGATCTAGGACGGCGGTGATGGCAGACTAAGGTAGAGGAGAAAGCATTTGTGGATGGGAACTTGATCACGTCCACATGTGCCAAGGGATGTTTGTCAGGTTGTTCACAAGCCGGAGAACAAATATCTCAATGACATGGAAATCATGCAAATTATGAAAGAAGCAAAAACAACCACAGAGCACATGACACATCTTGGATCTCCTCCGACTCTAGTTCCTGAAGAACCTGAGACCTCAACACCGAAGAAAGTGAAAAAAATTGTTCCCAAGGGGAAGCCAGCCAAAGCAAAGGCTTCAGTACCACTGCCTAAAACAAGTGTACAGACAGAGAATGAAGCAAGCAACAAACCTATCCTGTCAATCATGGGGAAAATATGAAGAAGCCCACAGATCATGGAAAGTGACCTGATATGCCTAAAGTTGCTGGAAATATTAGTATTTTTATTAATATAATTCATGAGTAGATAATAAACATGGAAACCACAGTACGCAACTCATATTGATACCTAAGCATGAGAGCACATACAGTACATAGAACTGAAACATCTATAAACACAACATACACGGCTAGCACATGAATGAGTAAATAGGGTATGAACAAGTCATACCCTCTGATACATCTCCAACGTATCTATAATTTATGAAGAATTCATGCCATGTTTACTAAAAAATATATGGTTTTGGTATTATTTGGATGGAATAACCCGGACTAACGCTGTTTTTAGCAGAACTACCGTGGTGTTGTTTTTTGTGCAGAAATAAAAGTTCTCCAAATGCAACGAAACTTTTTAACGATTTTTTTGGAACAAAAGAGGCAGTAGAAGCTTCGTAGGAGGGCTAGAAGAGCCATGAGGTGGGCACAACCCACTAGGGCGCGCCAGCCCCCTCAGGCGCGCCCTGGTGTCTTGTGGACCCCTCGTGGCCCATCTTCGCGTGATTCCAACGCTGAAAATTCCTATAAATACAGAAACCCCCGGAAATAACCTTAGGTCGGAATTTCTGTCGCTGCAAGCCTCTATAGCCATGAAAAATCAATCTAGACCCTGTTCTGGCACCCTGCCGGAGGGGGAAATCATCACCGGTGGCCATCTTCATCATCCCGGCGGCCACCATTATCAGGAGGGAGTAGTCCACCCTCGAGGCTGAGGGTTTGTATCAGTAGCTATGTGTTTAATCTCTCTCTCTCGTGCTCTTGATTTGGCATGATCTTGATGTACTACGAGCTTTGTTAATATAGTTGGATCATATGGTGTTTTCCCCTCTATCTTGTTGTGGTGAATTGAGTTTTCCCTTTGAGATTTTGTTCTTGTTGGATTGAATATTTTTATGGATTTGAGAGCACTTGGTCTATGTCTTGCTGTGAATACCCATGATGACAATGGGGGTATCATATTGATTCACTTGATATATGTTTTGGCACTCAACTCGTGGATTCCCGAGGTGACGTTGGGGTAATCTATGCATAGGGGTTGATGCATGTTTTCGTCCTTGTTTCTCCGGTAGAAATCTTGGGGCACTCTTTGAGGTTCTTTGTGTTGGATTGAGTATTATGAATCTGAAATTCTTTGATGCATATTGTATAAACAACCCACGGATACTCGCGGTGACATTGGAGTATCTAGGTGACATTAAAGTTGGTTGTTGTTTATCATTTGGTGTTATTTTAGTACGAACTCTTAGATAGATCGATCGGAAAGGATAACTTGGTGTTATTTTAGTATGAACTCTTGGATAGATCGATCGGAAAAGATAACTTTGAGGTGGTTTCATACCCTACAAACAATTTCGTTGTATGTTCTCCTCTAGATAAGACCTTAGGAGTGATTCGTCATCGCACGTTGAGGGATGATTATATGATACAATTATATTAGCATTGTTGAGAGATTGCACTAGCGAAAGTACGAACCCTAGGCCTTGTTTTCAAGCATTGTAATACCGTTTGTGCTCACTTTTTTTTACTTCCTACCTTGCTATTTTTTATTGTTCATATTACAAAAATCAATATCTACTATCATTACTAGACTTGTATCACCATCTCTTCGCCGAACTAGTGCACCTATACAATTTACCATTGTATTTGGTGTGCTGGGGACACAAGATACTTTTTATTATTTGGTTGCAGGGTCGTTTGAGAGAGACCATCTTCATCCTACGCCTCCAAAGGATTGATAAACCTTAGGTCATCCACTTGAGGGAAAATTGCTACTGTCCTACAAAACTCTATGCTTGGAGGCCCAAGATGAGTCTACAAGAATAAAGTTGCATAGTAGACATCACCCTCCGGGTGGCCAGGCCAATGCGGCGGCGATAGCACCAGCCTCGGCAGTGGCGGTGGTGTTGTCCATGGGGTCGACACAGAGGAAGTAGTCAAAGTACAGGAGGACCGAGACAGATCGGGAGCAATCACACCGAGTTTCTTGAATGTCTGGCAAATTTCAATCTTGTTCTTATATGCTTTGTGGATTGCAAGTTATCCTTTGGACTCTTTGCCTTGGCAATCACTGTCTGATTGTCACAATTCATAAGCATAGCCGGGGCTAGCATATCAACCAATGGCAAATCCATCAAAAGCTCTCGAAGCCATTCTGCTTCGAAGCATGATGTGTCTAATGTTGTAAGTTCTACTTCCATAGTCGATCTCGTTAAGACCGTCTGCTTGCAAGACTTCCAGGAAATGGCACCACCACCAAGTGTGACACATATACATGGCTTTCATCTCATCAACATCAGATATCCAATTCGAATCACTCTACCCCTCAAGTACCGCCGGGTACCCAATATAGTGAATTCCATAGTTCACAGTACCTTGCAAACAAAGCATGACTCGCTCAACAACATGCCAATGTGCATCTCCTGGATTGGAAACAACCCAGCTCAGTTTGCACACAGCAAATGAGATGCCATGCCGAGTAGCACAAGCTAGGTACTTGAATGAACAAAACACTTGAGAGTATCTCAATTGATCTACAGTCATGCCTTTGAACTTTTGAATCAGCACGCTAGGATCATATGGTGTTGAAGAAGGTTTGCAGTTCAAATATCCAAAAATGACTTAAAATCTTCTCGACGTAGTGGGATTGCAGAAGTGTAATTCCACCCACATTATCTCTCAGTATCTTCATGTCCAGGATAACATCATCCACACCAAGATTTTTCATCTCAAAGTTATGAGATAAACTGATATAGGCAAAGTTGTCCCGTCTTTTGATGAGAAGGTGATTATCATTTCTGTGGAGTAGACTTTGACGATCCGACTACGAACGTGCAAGGACGTCGCGCCTTAGCAATAGCTAAATCAACTCTGAGAGGTTATTGACCATACCGGAGCACGATTAACCTGACCACGAGGGTCTATTTCCTGCAAGCAAACAAAGAACAAGCAAGAAACTAAGATTGCAATCTAGATATTGCGAATATAGGATGAAATCTTTATTGATCAAGGTGGGGTTGTGTGACGTCTTGGTCTGATCGTTGAACATAAACGAAGTACGCGAAGTTGTAGCTAAGGCGAACTTTTAATCTAAACAAAACCCGAAGTCTAAATGACGCCCTAAGGGCTGTATATATGGAGGAAGAGGGGGAATTTCATGGCCCTTGCAGGAGGGGTCCGAAACCAACCCTAACTCTTGTTTCCCAACACAAACGGACTATAAAAACATCCTATACTTAAGTATTTCGAAATTACATGGGCCTGGCCCAATAATAAGGTGACACAGCACCTAGAATAGCCTCTGGACGAAATTTATGAAGTGGCATCTTGTATATTTCGTCCAAGGCTTCATGCACTCCTTATGGTGGCTTCAAAGTCCTGAAATCATCACTTGCAACTCCGTTCTTGTCCCCCTTGCACATGCCATCATCTCCATGCTTGGTTTTGCTCCAGTGTTCATCCCTCTTATCCATGCCAGGCCCTTCATTTGTAAGCAAAAAATGTATCCAATTTAGGCAGCATCATATTCTCATGAACATTAGAATCATTACCAAGAAACAAAAGTACCTGATAATTTAATTGGCGTGCGCGAGCTCTAGTAATTGGTCCAGTATATGTAGCAGTAGGATGTGGATGTAACAATGGTATTGATGTCCTCATCATCCTCCCCTTCTTGAAATGAAGTCGCCCTCGACGGAAGATAAGGCTTCAAATCTACAATGTTAAAAGTGGGACTAACCCCAAAATCTGCAGGCAGCTCAAGTTTATATGCATTATCATTTATTTTCTCTAACACCTTAAAAGGACCATCAACATGTGGCATTAGCTTTCATTTGCGCAAATTAGGAAATCTATCCTTACGCTAATGTAACCAAACAAGATCTCTAGGTGCAAACACAACATGTTTTCGACCCTTATCTCCAGCAAGTTTATATTTAGCATTCATACGCTCAATGTTTTCCTTAGTTAACACATGCATTTTTTAAAATCAATTCAACATGTTGTTTAGCATCAAAATTAACCTTCTCCGAAGATGGAAGAGGCAACAAATTAATAGGTGCACGAGGTAGGAAACCATACACAATTTCAAAAGGGCACATCTTACTAGTAGAATGAAGTGAATGATTATAAGCAAATTCAATATGAGGCAAGCATTCTTCCCACATTTTCTTATTATTCTTCAAAATAGCCCTAAGCATAGTAGACAATGTTCTATTGACTACTTCAGTTTGTCCATCAGTTTGGGGTGACAAGTAGTACTAAAAAGCAGTTTAGTCCCCAACTTAGCCCATAAACTTCTCCAAAAGTGGCTAAGAAATTTAGTATCACGATCTGAAACAATAGTATTTGGCACACCATGCAAGCAACTAATTTCATGAAAGAACAAATCAGCATCATTAACAACATCATTGCTTTTATGAAATGGTATAAAGTGTGCCATTTTCGAGAATCTATCCACGACAACAAATATGCTATCCCCCCCCCTTATTTGTTCGAGGTAAACCTAAAACAAAGTCCATAGATATGTCCTCCCAAGGAACACTACGTATAGGCAAAGTCATATATAAAACAATGAGGATTGAGCCGTGACTTAGCTTTTTGACATGTAGTGCAGCCAGCAACAAAACGCTCAACATCCCGTCTCATCTTTGGCAAAAAGAAATGTGTAGCAAGTACGTCCTCTGTATTCTTCACGCCAAAGTGTCCCATTAATCCTCCTCCATGCGCCTCCTGCAACAACAAAAGACGAACGGAGCTAGCTGGAATGCATAGCTTGTTAGCACGGAACACAAATCCATCATTAACGACGAACTTGTTCCACGTTGTTCCTTCTTTACAATTCTGCATTACATCTTTAAAATCAGCATCATGCACATATTGATCTTTGATGGTCTCCAAACCAAATATTTTGAAGTCAAGTTGTGAAAGCATAGTATAGTGACGAGACTAATGCATCAGCAATAACATTTTCTTTACCCTTCTTGTGTTTAATGACATAAGGGAAAGTCTCAATGAATTCAACCCATTTAGCATGTCTACGATTCAGTTTAGCTTGACTTTTAGTATGTTTCAAAGATTCATGACCAGAATGTATAACCAATTCTTTGGGCCATAAATAATGTTGCCATGTTTCTAAAGTCTGAACAAGAGCATATAATTCTCTATCATAAGTAGAATAATTCAAACTAGGCCCACTCAATTTTTTAGAAAAGTATGCAACAGGTTTGCCATCTTGTAATAACACGCCTCCTAATTCAATTCCACTAGCATCACATTCAAGCTCAAAGTCTTACTAAAATCAGGAAGTTGGAGTAAAGGAGCATGTGTCAACTTATCTTTCAATACCGTGAAGGCTTCTTCATGTGCGGTACCCCAAACAAAAGGCACATCCTTCTTTGTAAGCTCATTGAGAGGTGCAGCAATGGTGCTGAAATCTCTCACAAAACGCCTATAGAATCCAGCGAGGCCAAGAAAACTCACTTGTGTGACCGTTTTGGGCTGCGGCCAACTCTCAATAGCTTCAATCTTGGCTTTACCAACTTCAATTCCCTATGGAGTAACAACATAGCCAAGAAAAGATACTCGGTCGATGCAAAAAGTGCATGTCCCAAGGTTACCAAACAAACGTGCATCACATAGAGCAATAAAAACAGCACATAAATGTTCCTCCAAAGATCTGCTATAAATCAGTATATCTTCAAAATAGACTACCAAAAATCGTCCAATGAAAGCATGTAAAACTCCGTCCATTAATCTCATGAAAGTACTAGGTGCATTAGTTAACCCAAAAGGCATGACTAACCACTCATATAATCCAAACTTAGTTTCAAATGTTGTTTTCCATTCATCTCCCAATTTCATACGAATTTGATGGTATCCACTACGCAAATCAACTTTGGAGAATATTGTAGAGCCACTCAATTCATTAAGCATATCATCTAGCTTAGGAATAGGATGACGATAATGAATAGTAGTATTATTAATGCCTCTACAATCAACACACATACGCAATGTACCATCCTTTTTCGGCACTAGAATAATAGGAACGGCACAAGGACTAAGGGATCCGCGTATATAACCTTTGTCGAGCAGCTCCTGGACTTGACGCATTATCTCCTTCGTCTCCTCTGGATTGGTATGGTATGGTGCATGGTTAGGTAGCGATGCACCGGGAATTAAGTCAATCTGATGCTCAATCCTCGAATAGGTGGTAATCCCGGTAGCACGTCTTGTGGAAAGACGTCAGCGAACTCCTGCAAAATGTTAGTAACAGCAGGAGGCAAAGAGGAAGGCACGTCCTCGAATGAAAATAATGCCTCTTTGCACACAAAAGCATAGCAAACAGATTCGCTAAAATCTAGATCATCAATATCAGATTTGGTGGCAATTAAGCATGCATTTTTCAATGTAATTTCAGAAGCAACACTAGTTGGTTTATTATTACGCTTCATTTGTTGGTCAAATTCTTTTGCCATAATCTGATTTTCACTCTTATTTTTCTCCTGTTTTGCTTTATTAGCTCTATTAATATCATCTTTCAAAATGGAATCAGGAGTCGTAGGAAGCAAAGTAATATTTTTATCCTTATGAACAAGAGTATACTGATTGTTTCTACCATGGTGTATAGAATTTTTATCAAATTGCCATGGTCTACCAAGTAATAACGAACATGCTTGCATGGGTACCACATCACAATCAACATAATCAGCATTTGTAGAGATGCTTAAATGCACACGAACAGTACGTGTTACCTTAACATTGCCGCTGTTGTTGAACTATTGGATGTAGTAAGGGTGTGGATATGCTCTTATGGTGAGAGATAGCTTCTCCACCATCTCCATGCTAGCCAAGTTGTTGCAGCTCCCTCCATCTATGATGACGCGAACAGAACGTTCCTTCACAACTCCCTTTGTATGGAACAAATTATGCCTCTGATTTTGCTCTGCTTCTGTAACCTGCACACTCAAAACACGTGGAGCAACTAAACATTCATACCTGTCAGCATCTTCAGCAGCCATGTATTGCGTCTCATGATCAGAATCATCTCCATCATGTTCTTCACTTGTAATAAGAGCCAAAGTCTCCTCATCATAGTTAGTAGCAGACTCATACCCACCATCCTCAGTAACATTCATCACACACTTAGATGGGCATTCTCTCGCATAAGGACCTCCACCCTTGCAACGACGACAAATAATATCATGTGTTCGCCCTGCTGATGACATGGATGAAGAAGAGCTCTGCGCAGGCCCAGAAGGTGTGATCTTGGCACATAGTGGTGGTTGTGCCTGCTTACTTGTATCATGGTTGGTGGTGGCAGCTGACGGAGGCGTCGGTGTAGCAGAACGTGTGGAAGTAGAGGATGCACGCGGTGTCCATGATGAAGGTCGACCTGCAGAAAAGTTAGTTCCCGCCAATGCTTGTCGATCCTGCACTTCACGTTCAGCTTTGCAAGCAAGATGGAATAAACGAGTGATATTATTATATTCCTTATACTCTAGAATGGTATGAATCTCTTTATTTAATCCACCCATAAAACGTGCAAGCATAGCTTCATTATCCTCAACAATACCACATCTATTCATACCAGTTTGTAATTCCTGATAATATTCTTCTACACAATTTTTTCCTTGTCTCAAATGCTGCAAATTTTGAAGCAATTCCGTTGATAATATGGTGGAACCCAGTGAGTACGCATAGCATTTTTCAAAGCAGCCCAAGTAGCTGGAATAGGATATAATCTACAATGTTCAGACCACCAAACACATGCAAAACTAGTGAAAGCACAAATTGTTGCAGAGCATCCTACGATCATCCCCATGTACACTCGAGCATACACCATTGTACCTAAGGTGAGCTTGCTCCTTTACGAATATTCCCTTTCCGCATGTAAGACATGGATGCTACTTTAAGCGCGGACCTTGTGCATACTCAGGTACACCCGAGGAGACCATGGAGAGCCCAAGGATCAAGACCAAGCGAGCGCGGAAGCAAAGGAAGGAGAAGGAAGAAGAGCCAACTGCTACAGTGGTCGGACATCTGGCCCCAGCCCGGACATCCGGCCCTTGCCTCGGAAATTTGGCATCGTCTATCCAGAGAACACCGGAAAGGACCAGCGCAGCCCCGGACATCCGGCTCCTCCCGAAGTCCCGGACATCCGTCCACTACCCCAGAAATCTGGCCCCTCCATCACTGAATGCAACTAGAAGATCCAGGCCAGCCCGGACATCCGGCCCGTCGCGAAGCCCCAGACATTCGGCCGCCAGCCCGGACATCTGACGCATGTCTGCGCATAGTGAACGGGCCAAGGGCCCATGTATCCCCCCTCTCACTTACCCCTTCGTGGGCTAACACTATATATAGACCCCCTCCTCCTCCTAGTTAGGGTTAGCATTGTGATAGCTCATATTAGATATAGAGCCTCGCTCATGCACATCAGATCTACTCCACGAGAGAGACCGCGGCCCCTCTACGGAGAAGATGCATGTTGGATTCAAGACCTCCTCATGGAGAAGACCATCAAGACCTCATCACTGAGAAGAACCGGTTACCTCTTGTATCGTCCTTTGTTGACTTTGGATCATGTATCTTCCTTTGTTTTCATGGATCTAGCATATGTGTGATCGTTCTTGTTGGTTTGAGTGATTCTCTCGTGTTTCCCCTTGTGTTCTTCATGTTCTTCACGGGATCCTCTCCTTTCATGAAAGATCGGCCATCTAGGGTTCCACCCTACATCACAAACAGCAGCAGGAACACGTCTCTCTTCAGGATATTGTAAACATGTAAAACGTTGTTCAGTTTCTAACTCCCAAGTAAGATATATATCAGGAACATATCTACCCTCAAATGGTGGAATATTCAATTTTAGTTTAGGAAGATGGTCATGATCTCGTACCTCAGGTGGTGGTGCAGCCCTACCATTGCGATGGTATGCATGACGATGACCCGGTGGTGGTGGTGATGGTGGTGCTAGTGGTTGCACGTAGTTCTGATTTTGATCAACCTCATCCTCGTAATGGTCTTCCACCTCTGCAATAGCAGCAGGAGCTACAGAAGCATCAACAGTAGGTACAACGGCACCAGAATTTTGACCATGCTCAAGGGGAATGCACAATGCTTGTCCCACTTGATTTGGAAGGTGATGTTGTTATTGTTGTAGAGGTGCGACAGGTGCAGCGGGCAGTGGCTGTGGAAGACGCGTGAGTACTTCATCGAACTTGGCGTCCAACTTGGTGTCAATTGTCTTCTTAACATCATCAATCCTCTCCAGTGCCTTTCCGAAGGTGGCCATGACGTCTTCCACCTGTTGACTCAACATTTGCTGAAATTTATCATGAAGCTCCTTCTTCGACATGTTATCCTAGTCAATCTCGTCAGCTTGTGGTCCTGCCATGGTTAGTAGCAATAGAAACACACAAGAATATGATCCTACAGACTACTCGAAAGTGGTAGTGTGTCACAAATCTATTAAGCAAATCTCAAATTCTTACCAGTTCCCACCCAGCAGTAGGTGGTGATCGGCAACCGTTGTAGTCAAAACTCTCAAAGCTTGGATAGAGCAATTACCAGGGAGAGTCAAACGCACGACGTAGATGTATGTGGAGCTGGGAAGGCTTATAATATGGTAGCAAAAAGGGTCAACAATAATCAATTCAGAGATGCAAAATTGAATAAATGCTCAACAACGGTACTGTGCTGGTCCTAGGCTAGACCGTACTAGAAACGCGAGCCTAGAACACTAACAAAATCACGGCACGACACGTAAACAAGGGAAAAGCACACTCTGGATTTTTTTTGCGCTCTTTTTTTGCGGAAAATCACTATAATCATGAGTGTCTCAAAACTCTTCCCAAGTCAAATTGACTGGATAGGCACAAAAAATTGACTATTTTTCTGAAATCAGGGCAGCGATGACAAAAAAGTGTGACAAAAAATCACTATGATGGTGAGTGTCTCAAAAGACTCAGAAAGCCTAAAAACAGGATAGGGAAAAAATATTTTCGGCTGCCAAAATTTTGGCCTAAAAACTGTCCGCGGGTCTCCAGACTCTTTTTTTAACCTACTCAGGCAAGGAAATACGAATCAGAAAATAGATGGATCTCGAAAACAAACCTAATATGAAAATAACTCGGATTGGTGGTGGACAGGTGGATGTATATGTGGACTCGAATTGGTGGTGGACTGGCGGATGTATATGTGGACTCGGATTGGTGGTGGACAAGTGGATGTATATGTGGACTCGTATTGGTGGTTGACAGGCGGATGTATATGGCAGCGGTAAGGAATATGTTAGTGGTGGTGGTATATGGCAGGAGCAATGACGATGGTGCGGCGGCGGCGTGACAACTTGTGAGAAGAACTCGAAACTCTAAGGGAAACTAGACACTAAGACCAGCAACTTGACACGACGATGCAACCGCAAATTCAACAAAGCAAAATACGGAAAAGATTATGCAAAGGCTCAGATTAGTTTGGATATGATGAACTAACCCTAAAAAAATTTGGGCTTTTCCGTGGACTATAGGTATGAAGAACAGACTCGATCTAAACTACGAAAAACTATGAAATCTGGCCAAGCAACCTAGAAATGTGATACCACTTGATAGAGGCAAAGTTGTCTCGTCTTTCGATGAGAAGGTGATTATCATTTCTGTGGAGTATACTTTGACGATCCAACTACGAACGTGCGAGGACGTCGCGCCTTAGTAATCACTAAACCAACTCTGAGAGGTTATTGACCACGCCGGAGCACGATCAACCTGACCACGAGGGTCTATTTCCTGCAAGCAAATGAAGAACAAGCAAGAAACTGAGATTGCAATCTGGATATTGCGAATATAAGATGAAAGCTTTATTGATCAAGGTGGAGTTCTGTGACATCTTGGTTTGGTCGTTCAACACAAACGAAGTACGCGAAGTTGTAGTTATGGCGAACTTTTAATCTAAACAAAATCCTAAGTCTAAACGACGCCCTAAGGGTTGTATATATGGAGGAAGAGGGGGGGATTTCGTGGCCCTTGGAGGAGGGGTCCAAAACCAACCCTAACTCTTGTTTGCCCACACATACGGACTCTAAAAACAGCCTATACTTAAGTATTTCAAAATTACATGGGTCTGGCCCAATAATAAGGTGACGCAGCACCTAGAATAGCCTCCGGACGAAATTTATGAAGTGGCATCTTCTATATTTTGTCCAAGGCTTCATGCACTCCTTATGGTGGCTTCGAAGTCCTGAAATCATCACTTGCAACTCTGTTCTTGTTCCCCTTGCGCATGCCATCATCTCCATGTTTGGTCTTGCTCCATTCTTCATCCCTCTTATCCATGCCAGGCCCTTCATTTGTAAGCAAAACAAATGTATCCAATTTAGGCAGCATCATATTCTCATGAACATTAGAATCATTACCAAGAAACGAAAGTACCTGATAATTTAATTGGTGTGCGCGAGCTCTAGTAATTAGTCTAGTATATGTAGCAGTAGGGGATGTGGATGTAACAATGGTATTGATGTCCTCATCATAAACCTCCTCAATGACTTTGAGGTGGGTCCCAAATATCGGTATGTCATCAACATACAAACAGAAAATAACCCATTCACCCCCACCATGGCGATAGTATACAGGTTTGTGAGCTTCTTTAACAAAAAATTAGCATATGTCAAAGTTCGATTGAACTTCTCATGACATTTCTTAGGCACTTGTTTCAGGCTTGCACACCTTTCTTTATTGGCCATTTACTACAAAGCCATTTGTCCGTTGCCTGTAAATTTCCTCGCCTAGCTCGCTGTTAAGGAAAGCCATTTAACATCCATCTGATGAATAAGAAAACCATGCGAAGCAGCCAACAAGAGTAACACTCGAATGGTTGTCAATCTAGCCACATGTGAGTAAATATCAAATAAATCATCTTCTTCTTTCTGGGTATAACCCTTGCCCACAAGCCTAGCCTTGTACTTCTCAACAGTACACTCGGGCATCAGCTTCTTTTTGAACACCCACTTATGTCCCAATGGTTGTCAACCATAAAGACGGTCGGTGATTTCCCATGTCCCAATATCCAAGATGGAATCCATCTTGTTGTGGACCGCATCCTTCCAGTAGTCAGCATCCGGTGATGCATAAGCTTATGAAATGGAATTGGGAGTGTCATCCACGAGGTACACCAGGAAATCATCACCAAAGGACTTTGCAGTTCTCTGTCTCTTTCTCCTAATAGGAGCTTCCTCATCATCCTTTGTGGAACTTTCATCACTTTTGTGCTCATAATATTTTATCGAAATGTCAGGTTCAGGAGTCTCATCAGATTCCAATCTAGAAGTGCTTTGCATATCTCTCATGGGGAAAATATCCTTAAAGAATGTAGCATCTTTAGAATCTTTGATCGTACTGACCTTCACATCATGTACATCAGATTTCACGACTAGAAATATATAGCCAACGCTATGCACATAGCCTAGAAAAATGCATTCCATAGTCTTTGGTCCCAACTTACGCTTTTTGGTTATCAGCACGTTGACTTTTGCCAAACAGTTCCAATTGCGCAAGTAGGAGAGTGTAGTTCTTTTCTTCTCCCATTTCTCATAGGGATTACTCTCATTATCCTTCATGGGAACTTTATTCAGGACATGACATGATATCAATAAAGCCGCCCCCACCATGCCTTGGATAAACCCGATGTATCTAACATCGTGTTAACCAAATCTGTTAGAGTGCGGTTTTTTCGTTTGAATGATCATGGATGTCGCCTAGAGATGGGGTGAATAGACGCTTTAAAATAATTATGGTTTAGGTTTGAAAAAATGCGAATAAAACTAGTGTTTAATTTGACAAGCACAAAACCTAAAATGAGTAGGCTCGCCTATGTGCACCAACAACTTATACTAAGCAGGATAAACTAAGTGATAGTAAGATATATAACAAGAAACACTATGGCTATCACAACGTAAAGTGCATATGTAAAGGGCTTGGGTAAGAGATAACCGAAGCACGTGGAGACGACAATGTATCCTGAAGTTCACACCCTTGTTGATTCTAATCTCCATTTCGAGCGGTGTGGAGGCACAATGCCCCCCAAAATGCCACTAGGGCCACCGTAATATCCTCGCGCCCTCGCACAATGCAAGATGCCGTGATTCCACTAAGGGACCCTTGAGGGCAGTCACCGAACACGTACAATTGGCAACCCTTGGGGTGGTCACCGAACCAGTGCAAATTGCTCGGGGCACTCTCCACAAGTTAATTGGAGTCTCCCGAAGCTTGTCCGAAGCTTTACACCACAATGGTTGGGCTTCGACAACACCAACCATCTAGGGCACCAAAGCACCCAAGAGGAACAAGCTCTAGGGTGTGCAAATACCCAAGAGTAATAAGTTCTCAACTTTCACTTCCACGTATCACTGTGGATAACTCAAACCAATGCACCAAATGCAATGGCAAGGGCACACGAAGTGCCCAAGTCCCTCACTCTCAAACCTCACCAAAGCAACGAAAGATATGGAGGAATGTGAGAGGAAGAAATAGAAAGGGAACACAAAGAACTCCAAGATCTAGATCCAAAGGGTTCCCTCACTTAGAAGAGAGATGGATTGGTGGAAATGTAGATCTAGATCTTGTAGCGACCAGACCTCAAACAGTCTGATCTCTGTGCTCCGGTGTCATCCCTGGATCAGTAATGCTGACACCACACAGTACTCGGAGGATTTATAACAGAGTTGCAATCACACACTTATTACATCGAGTGTCTCAAAAGAGAACTTATTACAATAAATATGGCTTAAGGCCATCTAATAACGAAAACAGCGGAAGGCTTGGAAGATAAGTGAGTCCATCAACTCCAACGGCATCACTGAGTATAGAACCACGGCCTAAAAACTCCTTAATCATCGTCTGAAAAGTCTGCAACATTAAGGTTGCAGCCCGAAACGGGTCAGCACATGGAATATGCTGGCAAGGTAACACATAGAGAGTAATGGAATGAAACAACTATACTATATGCATATTTGGCTAGTGGAAAGCTCTATGGTTACAGTTTTGCGTAAAGCCAATTTTTCCCTATCATGGTAGTTGTTAAACATTGAGAATGGTTGACAGCATTCTCAATCCCAATTAAGCATCATCATTAAAAAAACCCAACAAAATTAATTTAGAGTAACATGTTGAGATTCACATGATAATCTAGGTATTAGATACTCAAGATGTCCATAACCGGGGACACGGCTAACCATGATTAGTTTATTACACTCTGCAGAGGTTTGCGCACTTTTCCCCACAAGACTCGATCGCCTCCGTTTGGTTTCTCGCACTACATGGTGTTTGAGAAGACGGATGACCGAGACACAGTCTTTCAGAAGCGCTAGCACCTTACGATGGATAGCCCGTTACACCTACTTTCCCCTACATCTGCTAGTCTACCCTGTAAGAGTTCGCACGACTTACAACTATGCCAGAGCCCATAATGGCTTGTGCCTGCACACGGAAGTTTCTAGTATGAATAATCTCATGATCCCTTTGAGCCTGGGTGGCGGTCCAAAAGAAACAGGCAATCCTGGAATACCCAGGTACCTCAATCCACCCAGATGTGTGTTTAAGTTGCCACCTTAGATAAACCATTAATAAACAAACTCACATATGTCATGAATATCACTCACCCAATCAACGTCTACTAGCATAGCAAAGCATAATGGCAAACGTAGAAGTAACTCCCAAAGGTTTGATAATAAAACAGGTAATAGGTACTACCTCAACTACTTCCCATCCCACAATTTAATTAGATCCTAATCATGCAATGTGTGAGGATTGATCTAATGCAATAAAACTGGGTAGTAGAAAAGGTATGATCAAAGTGTTACTTGCCTTGCTGATGATCCGTGAAACCTAGAGATTTGAAGTAACAGGCGGCGCACTTCGGGTTTTCTATCGCAGACAAACAAACAAGCATACAATAAGTACTCATCTAATGCACAGGTAAAAGTCAAATAAGAGATCTAACCAGAAAGTTCAACTTAAGAACTCCGGTTTGCAAAAAGAATCACATCAAACGAAACAACGAAAGTCAAACGGCAAAAGAAAAACAACTTCGTTCTACTAATCTGGATCTAAGGCAATTTTTACAGTAGCAAAAAATTGTTTAAGTTGGTTAAACAGATAGAGGGTTTCGAGACGAAACTCCAGGCGCTTGAATCGCCTGATTTCGATAAACGAGTGAAAAGTTATACTAAAACGAAAATCGGATCAGAAATCGCGATCAGAAAAATCGCGGATTTAATCCGAGAAAAAGAAAAACAACGAACGTTCGCTAGAACGAACGAACGGACGTACGCTCGCTAAATAAATAAATCGGAAAAACCGATCTATTAAAAAACCGAAACTAAAAAACCGACAAAAAAACCGAACGGTTTTTTCGAAAAAAAAAACGGCGGCACGGATTTCGAGGCGAGGCGATCCTCGGGCGGCGGGTCGGTGGCGGCAGCGTCCGGCTCCGGCGACGACGCGGCGGGCGGCGGCGGCAGCGGCGGCGGCGTGCGGCAGAGGCGGGCGGCGGCGGGCGGCGGCGGCGGCGTGCGGCGGCGCGGCGTGCGGCGGCGGCGGCGCGACTCGGGAGAGGCTGGGGCTAGGGTTCGGCCCGGGGTGGGCCGGCTTATAAAGGCTAGTCGGGCCGGAGTCCTAGTCGGACACGGCCCGTAGGTCGGTTCGTTTTTTTTAAAATAATTACGCGCAGAAGAAAAATAAAAAGAAATACTAAACGGACTCCAAAAATCCCGAAATAAACTTTCCCGGGCTTCTAAAATCAAGCCGCAAAAGGTGAACATTTATTTGGGGCCTAAATGCAATTTTGAAAAACGCACATTTTTCCTAAATTCAAATAAAATAACGAAAAACTCCGAAATAAAATCTTATTTGATTTTATTATTAAATCCTCAACATTTCTTTATTTTGGGAAAGTCATTTTATTCCCTCTCTCATATTTTTGTAATAGAAATAATTGATGATAAAATAACTTAAATCAAATGATCCTATTCTCAAAATTTGAGAAAACTCAAATATGAAAATAAAGAATTTCCCAACTCTCTCCGTGGGTCCTTGAGTTGCGTAGAAATTTCTAGGATCAAACCAATGGCAAAATAAAATATGATATGCAATGATGATCTAATGTATAATATTCCAAATTGAAAATTTGGGATGTTACAGATCTCCTCTCTCTTTTCCCTCAAAAACTAGCAAGAATCATTGGAGGGACTGAGAGATAGCAAGCTCAAACAAGGTCAACAATGGAGAGCAAACATGAGATTAGGGGATAGATCCATTGGAGAAGAAGACCCCCTTTTATAGGTGGGGACAAATCCAACCGTTATGCCTCAGCCTGTATTAAAAGCGGTACTATCGCTTCAAGCGACAGTTCCAGCTGTAACATAGTGAGCACGTGCAGCTAGAGCGATAGTACCGCCAGAGCGGTACTACCATCCACCCTTCAGCGGTACTACCGCTTAGGGTCACATAGCACACTGAAACCATGGTACAGAGGTGGCGCAGAGCGGAAGTACCGCACGTAGTGGTACTACCATTCTACAACCACTCTAGTACCGTATATGTTGATAGGGTAACAACAGCCCCAAAATAAGCAATAATGATAGTGGTAGTAGACAGTGGAAGTACCGCACTACTACTGTGCACCTATCGCGATGTAACAGAGGGTGAAAAACAAGCGGTGGCGGTCGCGGTAGCTCATAGCATAAGTATCGCAATAAACTATAAAAATTGCCCATAACTTCTGCAAATGAACTCTCATTTCAGCAAACTCAAGCTTGTTGGATATATTTAGAACTAGCAATGGAGAAGAAATGTCAATAGGATAAGGAAGAGGACCTCCCCATGAACCGACAAACTCTCCAACACTGAAAACGCAAAGATGATGCACGCGAACTCCGTTTTTGATGAGCTGGAGTTTGACATGAAAATTTGTGTAGAGAAAAGTCGACCAACAACCAAGAAAGATGATGCCAAGGATGCAATGGTTTGAGCTCTCTATGAACGATACGATCAAGCTACTCACTTGAGAGATGCCTTGATAATACGACTATTGATCCTATAACCCGGTCTCCCAACTAACACCATGAGACCAGTAAAATAGAAAATCTATCAAGGATAAACCTTTGCCTTGCGCATAGTCCACTTGAGCAAGATGATGACGATCTTGTCCTCCTCAAGTTGGACCACCTTTCTAGATTGTGATGGCTCGGTGAAGACTAGTAGATTACTCCCCCATACTCCATTATGGGTGAACCTTTCTTCGACACATCTTCACATGTCCATTATCACCACAATAGATGGCAAGCTTCAAGCATGATCTCTTTGTGATGCTCCACTTGAACTTGCACACCGCAGTCTTGATGATGATCACCACTTGATGTCATCCTCCATGGGTTATATGATATATTCCTTTTGACGCACGCCCATTGAAACATACCTAATCCCACAAAGAACTCTCACATAGACCATGGGTTAGTACACAAAGCGTAAAGGACAATGCTTACCATACCATGAGATCACTTGATCCCACTCGGCACATCTTCTACGCTTTATGTGTTGATCAACTTGAATACACTCTTTGCACTTAGTATTCATCAACCTTATATCTTATTTTCTCTCCTCATAAAGATGATGTCTTGAAGATAGACATGAGTGTTCACACAACTTTCAAGACATGCTTGCAATAGGCTCAACTCTCACATGATCAATCTTTGGATAAATCCTTGAATAACACCTTGGTCAACACATAATCTTCTTCTAATAACCTTGAAACCAATAGATGATCTTCAAGCAAACCCTATGGACAAACCCTACAAATATAACTCAAGGCAACCATTAATCCATAAGGATTTTCATCAATTATCAAAATCAAACATGGGGCACCATGCTCTTTCATTGTTCGGCAACCCTATTTGACTGGGGTGAATAGGGAGGCGTCCTCTCATGAATAATACCATGTTCCACATAAAATAAATCAAACTCATTAGAGAGGTACTCTCCACCATGATTAGAGCAAACTCGTTTTCTTTTCTTTTCAAGTTGTTTCTCAACTTGTCGTGGGAAACCACGGCCACCTAAGGGACAAAGGGCCCCTTGCTGGTTCGGCAGGGGGGGTCACGTTGCATAAAGAGTAGAAGAGCGTGGGGCAGCATGCAGGGATCACACGAGCAATTTACCCAGGTTCGGGTCATCGTGAGGCGTAAAACCCTACTCCTGCTTTGGTGGATTGATGGTGGTGGCCGTAATGCGTTTGCCAGGCAGAGTTGCCTCGGGGCCAAACGGCTACGAGTGTACGAAATATGAGGGGGTGGATTTGCTAATCCAGTGTCCAACCCTTTCTAAGGTTGACATGGGCCTCCTTTTATAGGCTAAGGGGTCACCACAGTGGCAAATCAGTCATTATGCACTGATAAGATAGCAAATAGTGCTATCATACCTAACTCTGTAGGCTGACAAAGCGCATTAAATGCGCTGCTCAACGTCACATTGTCGCTTGCCCGGCAAGCCTTGCCAGGCTATCTCGCCAACTTCGCGCCTGCTCGCTTGACACGTCGCAGGACGAGTGTCATCTATAGGTATCTTCTGTAGAAAGAGGCCGTCATGTGGCAAATGGCTGCCACTTAGTCTCTTTGCGGCTTGACACTGCACTGATAGATGATGTGCATCGCGGTGAAGTTGGTTAGTGAGGTGGCTACGTCTTCGTGAGCCCGGCAGGCCTTGCCGGGGCGTCTTGGAGGTCTCCTTCCAGGGGTAACCCCGACCTTGCCGAGCTCGCCTGCCTGGCAAGGGAGGCTTTTCCCTTGATGGTTTCTTGCTTCCCTGGCTTGTTCTTGGTCCTCTTGATCCGCATGTTGGCCTTTTGAGGACCTTGATTTCTTGTACTTGGCCTGTACTTGGTGATGTAACCTTGCTCCCGTGCCTGGGCACAGTCAGGGCAACGGACCTAGGGTTTGTTGCATCGACAGAAGCCCCTGGGCCTGCCCCGAACGCGTTGCTGAGCACCGTCGGGGTAGGTCCTAATAAGTGCATAGGAAGGGGAGTAGAGGAGGCTAACCTCCTAGTCTTCTTTGCTTCTTCATTAGCCTTGAATCCTGGCAAGTTTCCGGTTTTCCAGCGCATCGTGTAAAGCCAATCATGGTGGGGCCACTCTTGCAAGGGCCCATGAATGACTTCAACGCACGGTTTTATGGTCTTCCCACCACGCCCTTATCCTCAGCCATGTACGCGGCATGCATCGTGTGGGGTAGGTAAAGGAGGCGCGTGGTGCAGGAGAGTATCAAGACGGGGGGGCGGCCTTCACGAATTGGTGGAGGAGGGCGGCGGTCGTTTGTCGAGAGAGCGGCTCCCCTCCTCGGCCTGCCTATAAAAGGGAGGGCGAGGTGAGAGTGCATTCATCCATTTCTGCACTCCTTCTCCTCCATCTTCTGCTTCCTGCTGGTCATGTTGAAGAGAAGAGCCTGGGACCAGGCCCTGGGCTCCTGCTTGAGGTTGGCGACGTCGAAGGCTTGTGCTGATGCTTGGGGAGTGAGCCTGGTCCAAGCCTGGATAAGATGCGGTGGACAAACCGCCCGTGGCGCGGGAGATATCAAGCTTCCCCATTGTGGAAAAACGCTTGCTCCTTCTACCACGGTCGGCTGCTCACCGGGTAGCGCGACGTTCGGCCTCGTTCTGCTGCCGCTAGTTGGCTCGGCGACCGAGCCCTCGTCGTCTTTGATGCTCGCCCGGGAGACAGGGTTGGGGATCATTGGTAATCCCAAGACTGCTCCTTTCGGAGGCCTTAGGGCTGATGCTGACGAGAGGTGTGCCTTCCTGCCCGCCAAGGTGGGGAGCAATGCGCCCCGAGCCCCCTGGTCATCTTGGTCGCTTGCCGTCTCTCTGGGAAGGTGTTGGGCCGGAGTCTTGGCGCTTCTCGGGAGTAGCAGTGATGGAGAGAAAACGAGGGAAGACGGAGAAGGCGGGTGGCGAGGGGTCAGGTCGGAGTATGATGGCGTGGATGCCTTCGCCTCCGACCGGCGGCCTGCCACCTCGTCTTTCCGCTCTTCCCCTCCCTCTCCAGCACCATCATCACTAGTCTCTTTGGGTGATAGCCGGGGAGGGATGTTCTCTTGGCGCTTTCGCCTCCCCTCCAGCAGTCTTCCGGCTGAGCTTTGGTGCATAACTCCATCGGCGCCCAAGTTGGGGCTTCCTGCTGGTCCTGGAGTGGTGACCAGGGGACCGCCGCTCTGCTCTATGTGCCCCTCCTTCGTAGGCCGCGCCCGGCAGGTCGCGGCGGGATCGAGATGGATCCCCGCTTGGACGCCCTTTTTGTCCTCTCCTCTTCCCATCGCAATACCTGGTGGAGGGAAAACGAAAAGAGGGAGATCACGGGGCACTTATCTTTTTTCAATGTTAAACCTGTAGGCATTAGCCAAATTTTAGTTCAAATAATGTAATCCTTTGAGTCCGTGTCAGTGTTCTGTAAGGTTTGTACTTGTATTATCAGCATATTAATGAAAATGATGAACCTTGTCAGGAACTCGTGCATGTATATGTCCATGCAGAGGTGGAATGCCTCTCTATTTTTAAATAAGCGAGTTTTCCCCGGTAGGCTATCCTGCCGGTACCCTTCTATCTGCCAGAGAACTGAGCCTACCTGATAGAGGCAAAGGTGTCCCGATGTTTCGATGAGATGGTGGCTATCGTTTTCTGTGGGAGTCGACCTTGACGATCCGACTACGAACGTGCGAGACGTCGCGCCTTAGCAATCGCTAAACCAACTTCCGAGGGGTTATTGACCACGCCGGAGCACGATCAACCTGCCACGAGGGCCTGTTTCCTGCGAGCAAACGAAGAACAAGCAAGAAACTGAGATTGCAATCTGGATATTGCGAATATAAGATGAAAGCTTTATTGATCAAGGTGGGGTTCTGTGACGTCTTGGTCTGGTCGTTGGACACAAACGAAGTACGCGAAGTTGCAGCTATGGCGAACTTTTAATCTAAACAAAACCCAAAGTCTAAACGACGCCCTAAGGGCTGTATATATGGAGGAAGAGAGGGGAATTTCATGGCCCTTGAGGGTGGGGTCCGAAACCAACCCTAACTCTTGTTTCCCCACACATACGGACTCTAAAAATAGCCTATACTTAAGTATTTCGAAATTACATGGGCCTGGCCCATTAATAAGGTGATGCAGCACCTAGAATAGCCTATGGACGAATATTATGAAGTGGAATCTTGTATATTTCGTCCATGGCTTCATGCACTCCTTATGGCGGCTTCAAAGTCCTGAAATCATCACTTGTAACTCCGTTCTTGATCCCCTTGCGCATGCCATCAACTTCATGCGTGTTCTTGCTCCAATGTTCATCCTTCTCCAAGCTAGGCCCTTCATTTGAAAGCAAAACAAATGTATCCAATTTAGGCAGCATCATAATCTCATGAACATTAGAATCATTACCAAGAAACAAAAGTACCTGGTAATTTAATTGGCGTGCGCGAGCTCTAGTAATTGGTCCAGTATATGTAACAGTAGGGGCTGTGGGTGTAACAATGGTATTGATGTCCTCATCATACCGGGCAAAGATAAAGCGACCAGCCCCCCCCCCCCCCCCCCCCCCCCCCCCCCGCCAATCTTTTTTTACTAAAGGACACTGCGACCACCATGGTCGAAGCAACATTCGAATCCAGGGATGGGAGCACCTAAGTTTCGGAGAGTGGTGAGGTTTTCTAATGCACAACTTTAATCCTACAGAACAGTTACAGACAAGAGGTGGAACTTATTTGTTTGGCTTGCCGAAGATCACAGTGCTAGTTCATCTTCCCAACTCCTAGTAGAAGTCAAGCTCACGGTAGGAACCTGCAACCTCACGTAGATGGAAATGATGCAAGATGCAACCCTATCTGTATGCATATGCAAATGCTTGTGAAATGCTTATGCAATGCCCTTGGAATGATGATGCATGCATGCAACTTGGTCGGGGGCCCCAGTGCTTCGTTTATTTCTCTGTTGCTCAGGATCATCGTCTGGCTTTGTACAAGGGGTTACATGTAGCTGAGGCAAGGCCTCTACAAAGGGCTGGCTGTCGGGCAGGGCCCAACAGCTGCGCCTTACGGGTAGAACTTGCGGAGATGCTCAATGTTCCATGAGTTTTCCAATTGAATGCCATCTCTGGTCTCCAGACGGACTGCGCCAGCTCTGGTGACTTGAACTACCCGGTAAGGGCCTTCCCACTTTGGCGTCAACTTGTTTGTACCCTTGGCAGACTGAACGCGCCTAAGGACAAGGTCGCCTTCCTCAAAACACTGGGCATGAACCATGCAGCTGTGATAGCGACGCAGAGCTTGCTGATAGCATGCAACACGCGTAGCAGCCCGGAGACGGTTCTCCTCGAGTAGCACAGCGTCGGCACGCCGGTGCTGATCTTGCGGTACTTCATCGTAGGCAAGCACTCGAGGTGACCCATAAATGAGTTTTGTGGGGATAACGGCTTCTGCCCCATAGACTAGGGAGATGGGAGTCTGCCCGATAGCTCAATTTGATGTCGTTTTGAGGGACCAGAGGACTACTGGCAACTCATCGATCCACTGCCTGTCGTGCTTTTGCAGCGCATGAAAGGTTCTTGTCTTGAGTCCTCGCAGCACTTCAGCGTTCGCCCTCTCAGCTTGCCCATTGCTCCTGGGATGTGCGATAGAGGCAAATGAGATCTTGCTTCCAAGGGCATGAACATATTGCATGAGGGTGCAGCTCGTGAACTGGGTGTCGTTGTCGGTGATGATCCTTGCCGGGACACCAAAACGACACACCAATTCTTTCAAGAACTTGATAGATCACTGAGCAGTCACCTTTCTCATGGCAGCTACTTCTGACCAATTTGTAAACTTGTCGATTGCGACAAACAAGAATTCAAATCCCCCGATAGCTCGGGGGAAACGGCCAAGGATATCGAGCCCCCAAACCGAAAATGGCCATGACAAAGGGATTGTCTGAAGAGCTTGGGTAGGCAGGTAGATATTCTTGGAATGGAACTGGCAGGCTTCACACTTGGTGACTATCTCAACCGCATCTTGGAGGGCTGTGGGACAATAGAATCCTTGTCGGAATGCTTTCCCAACTAATGCCCTTGATCCAATGTGGGAGCCGCACATGCCTTTGTGTATCCCAGCCAGCAGTTCCTTTCCTTCTTCCCGGCAGATGCACTTTAATTTCACACCATTGGGCCTCCTTCTGTATAGATTGTCATCGACAAACTGATACATACTGGCCCTCGGGGCTACTCTTTCAACTTCATCTTGGTCATCGGGAAGTTCTCCTACTCGGAGAAAGTGGAGCCTAAGGCTCGGCAACAAGGACTAGCGGCACCTCCTCCACTGAGGGGGCACGTTCCTCGTTCACGGGGATGATAGGCCCGACTAGAGGGTGCAGTCCGACAAGTGAGGAGTTGTTTCTGGCAGGGTCCCTACCAGGAGCCCCGGGGGGGCTCTACCGGGAGAAGCTTATCGGAGTCCATCTTTCTCCTTTTCCAGACCATTGTTGCTGGGATACAGAGGGCTGAGTAAGATGGAGAACAAAAGTTCATGATTCCATGGGAAGCTTCTGCGCAGCACAGTTTGACAGATGATCAGCTATGCTATTTCCGCACGGGGTGTGTGCTCTGTGCTACCTCTTGAGCATGCGTTGGTTATCCCTTGAAGAGGAAAGGGTGATGCAACAAAGTAGCATAAGTATTTCCCTTGGTTTTTGAGAACCAAGGTACCAAACCAGTAGGAGATAACACACAAGTCACCTAGTACCTGCACAAACAATCAAGAACCTCGCAACCAACGCAATAAAGGGGTTGTCAATCCCTTCTAATGTAGGGTAGAACCCTAATCGGCCGATCTTTCACGAAAGGAGCAGATCCCGCGATGAACACGAAGAACATGAGGAGGGAAATGAGGGAAAACACAGGGGAAACACGAGAGAAACACTAAACCACCAAGAAATAATCACACATGTGCTAGACCCTCGAGTACATTAGAGATCACATGGTACACGGTCAACTAGGGACGATACAAAAGGTAGCCGGTCTTCTCCGTGAGGAGGTCTTGAATCCACGAGGGGATCTTCCCTTAGAGCGGTCTTGAATCCAAAGGGATCTTCTCCGAAGAGGGGCCGCGATCTCTCTCATGGAGTAGATCCGATGTGGATGAGCAATGCTCTATCTCTAATATGAGCTAAACCAATGCTAACCCTAGCTAGGATGAATAGGAGGTCTATTTATAGTCTTAGTGCAAATGGGGGGCAAAAGGAGGGGGTACATGGGCTTCGGGCCCGAAATTGGACACAGCCAGGTACCGGACGTCCGCTGGGGACCGATCGTCCGGTGTCTCATGGGCGGCCGGACATCTGGTGGTCACCGGTCGTCCGCTCGTTCTGGCTCGGATGCTGGTGTAGCGGATTTCCTGAAGAGGCCAGTCGTCCGGTCACCGGACGTTCGGTGGCGTCGGACTTCCGCTCGTTTGGCTCGGGTCCAGGGGCACCAGTCGTCCGGTCCGGGCTGGACGTCCACTTGCTGTAGCTCGGCTGGGGCTTTAGGCACCGGACGTCCGGTCCCGACCGGTCGTCCGGTGGCTGGGACTTCTTCCGCAGCTCTCCTTCTTCTCCATCTTCACGTCCATCTTCCTCTTCTGATCCTCCTTGCTCCTTAGCTTCTTCATGGCCAACTCCTTGATACCTGAGTATGCACAATGTCTTCGTTTGAAGTAGTAGCCATGTCTCATGTGCATCGAAGTGGAAATGTGAGAGGAGAGATGTCACCTCGGTTTCGAGAGCTCTTGCACGTGCTCGTGTCATGGGTCCGCTAGGCACTTGGTGAGACGATGGTAGGTCCATGGGGATGACCTTGGGATGCTCCGCATCATCTCCCCTCCCTTGGGGAAGATCCTTCCTCGGATCAAATTCTTCATCACCATGGTAGGGAGAGAGATCTTTGACATTGAAGATGTCTCTCACAGAGTACTTGTCGCGTGGAATGTCGATCTTGTATGCGTTGTTGTTGTAGCATGAAAGCACCTTGAAGGGTACATCCGGTCGTGGTCAAAGTTTGGACTTGCGGTCTTGGGGAAAGCGGTCCTTGCGAAGGTGTAGCCACACAAGATCTCCAATGTTGAATACCATAGTGTGCTTGTTGATGTTGAGCTTGGTCGCAAGTCGTTGTACTTGGCGCTCGATGGTGTGCCTTGTATCTTCATGCACCTTTTGAGATGGTTCACACGTGCACTTGTGTCCATATTGATGCGCTCTTGGAGTGGTAGAGGAAGAATGTCCAATGGTGACAATGGGTTGAATCCGTAGATGACCTCAAAGGGGGACTTGCCTGTAGTTGAGTGTCTTACACGGTTGTAGGCGAACTCGGCGATAGGTAGGCACTCCTCCCACTCCTTGATGTTCTTCTTGATGAGCACGTGAAGTAGAGCGGAGAGTGTGCAGTTGGTCACCTCCGTTTGTCCGTCGGTTTGTGGATGATACGCCGTGGAGAAAAGTAGCTTGATTCCGAGCTTGGCGCATAGGGTCTTCCAAAAGTAGCTAAGGAACTAGACGTCGCGGTCCGAGACGATCGCCTTTGGAACTCCATGTAGATGCAATATACAAAAGATATTGGCAACATGTGAAGCATCGTCTATCTTGTTGCAAGGAATGAAATGTGCCATCTTAGAGAATCGGTCCACAACGACAAATACCGAATCCTTCCCATTTCTAGTCCTAGGCAATCCAAGTACAAAATCCATGCTAATGTCTTCCCATGGTTGATACGGAATTGGGAGAGGCATGTAAAGGCCATGGGATTGAGCTTTAGACTTAGCTTTGCGACATGTAGAGCATCGGTTGGTGAAGCGGTTGACGTCGCGAAATATCTTGGGCCAAAAATAGTACTTGGAGAGCGTAGCAAATGTCTTGTCGCGTCCAAAATGTCCCATTCAGCCTCCTCCATGAGATTCCTGCAAAAGCAATAAACGAAGAGAAGACTCGGGGATGCAAAGCTTGTTAGCTCTCATAAGATATCCATCTTTGATGTAATAGCGCTCCCAAGATGTATGCGTCAAACATTTGGCATAAGGAATAGCAAAAGTAGGATCATGCTCATACAAGTCTTTTATGTGCTCAAAGCCAATAACATCCGGTTCAAGTTGAGTGGCAAGCATGCATATGCGGGAAAGAGCGTCCGCCACAACATTTTCCTTACCTTTGACATACTTGATGACATAAGGAAAAGACTCAATGAATTCACTCCATTTAGCATGACGCTTGTTCAACTTGGTTTGACCCTTAAGATACTTGAGTGTTTCATGATCGGTATGAATGATGAATTCATGAGGGCGAAGATAGTGTTCCCATTCATGCAAAACTCGCACTAAAGCATAAAGCTCTTTCTCATAGATGGGGTAATTGAGTTGAGCTCCAAAAAGTTTCTCACTAAAGTAAGATATGGGGCGCTTCTCTTGCGTTAACACACCTCCTATGCCATTACCGCTAGCATCGCAATGAATCTCAAAGGGTTTGTCAAAGTTGGGTAAAGCATGCACGGGAGCATGAGTAAGCAAATTCTTAAGCTCATTGAAGGCGGTATCTTGGGATGGTCCCCAAACAAAAGGCACGTTTTTCTTGCTCAAAGCATTCAAAGGTGAAGCAATGGTGCTAAAATATTTCACAAAGCAACGATAGAAACCCGCAAGGCCAAGAAAGCTATGCACTTGTTGCAAGTTGGTTGGTTGGGGCCAAGTCTTAATAGCATTGATCTTGGAGTCATCAACATGAACACCCTTAGAAGATACAACAAAACCCAAGAAAACGAGCTTATCAACGCCGAAAAGGCACTTTTCCATGTTAGCAAAGAGATGCTCGTTTCGAAGAGTTTGCAAAACGGTTCGAACATGGGTGACATGATCTTGAAGAGATTTGCTATAAACAAGGATATCATCAAAGTATACCACAACAAACACACCAATGTAAGGGCGAAAGACATGATTCATAAGACGCATAAAAGTACCCGGTGCTTCCGATAGACCCATAGGCATGACTAACCACTCATATAACCCAAACTTGGTTTTGAAAGCGGTTTTCCATTCATCACCCTCTTGTATGCGGATTTGATAGTAGCCACTTTTAAGATCAATCTTGGAGAATATATTGGCACCACTAAGTTCATCAAGCATATCATCAAGGCGTGGAATGGGATACCTATAGCGAACGGTGATAGCATTGATAGGTCTACAATCAGAGCACATGCGAAAACTACCATCTCGTTTTGGCACAGGGATGACCGGGACAGCACAAGGGCTCAAACTTTCACGCACATGTCCATGGTCTATGAGATGCTTTACTTGCCTTTGTATTTCTTTGGTTTCTTCGGGGTTGACGCGGTATGGAGCTTTGTTCGGAAGAGGTGCTCCGGGGATGAGGTCGATGCGGTGCTCGATGCCTCATAGTGGAGGTAGCTCGTCGGAGAAAACATCTTGAAATTCCTGCAAAAGAGAAGACAATACTAAAGGTAGAGCGTGAGAGGTGTTAGCTTGTGTTGCATTGTCCTTGCACAAAAGGACATAGTGTAGGACACTAGATGGGTTCTCACACACTCCTCTTATCTCACTTTTGGTGGCAAATAGGACTAAGTTCTTCTTGTCGCTCATCGTGGAGGTGCTCGATTTGGGCTTGTGGCGCTCACTCTCTTTTTGGTGGCTCGCTCTCTCACTATTCTCTCCATGATGGGTGGCTTTCTTGTCGGCCATCGCTTGGCTTGGAGACATGGGGCGAAGTACGTGCTCCTTTCCCTTCATCTTGAAGATGTAGTGGTTCATTCAGCCGTTGTGGATGACGCCTCTATCAAATTGCCATGGGCATCCAAGACGAAGGTGGCAAACGGTCATTGGAACGATGTCGCACTCCAAGGTGTCTTCGTAGGCATCAATTTTGAAGGAGACTTGTACTCGATGCTCGACTTTGGATAGTGTCAGAGTCGCTAAGCCATTGAACTTTGTAGGGATGTGGGTGCATCGTCTTGGGCAATTGGAGCTTGGAGCAAAGTTCTTCACTTGCGAGGTTATGACAACTCCCTTGATACGTCCATTTTGCATCATGCTTTTATATCGATATTTATTGCATTATGAGCTGCTATTACACATTATGTCACAATACTTATGCCTATTCTCTCTTATTTTACAAGGTTTACATGAAGAGGGGGAATGCCGGCAGCTGGAATTCTGGGCTGGAAAAGGAGCAAATATTATAGACCTATTCTGCATAGCTCCAAAAGTCATGAAACTTCATGGAAGTCATTTTTGGAATTAATAGAAAATACTGAGCGGAGAAAGCACCAAAGGGGGCCCACACCCTGGCCACGAGGGTGGGGTCGCGCCCTACCCCCCTAGGCGCGCCCCCTGCCTCGTGGGCCCCCTGGTGGCCCTCTGATGCCCATCTTCTGCTATATGAGGTCTTTCGTCCGAGAAAAAATCATAAGCAAGCTCGCGGGACGAAACTCCGCTGCCACGAGGCGGAACCTTGGCGGAACCAATGTAGGGCTCCGGTGGAGCTGTTCTACCGGGGAAACTTCCCTCCGAGAGGGGGAAATCATCACCATCGTCATCGCCAACGATCCTCTCATCGGGAGGGGGTCAATCTCCATCAACATCTTCACCGGAATCATCTCTTCTCAAACCCTAGTTCATCTCTTGTATCCAATCTTTGTATCCAAGCCTCAGATTGGTACCTGTGAGTTGCTAGTAGTGTTGATTACTCCTTGTAGTTGATGCTAGTTGGTTTATTCGGTGGAAGATCATATGATCAGATCCATTATGCATATTAATACCCCTCTGATTATGAACGTGAATATGCTTTTGTGAGTATTTACGTCTGTTCCTGAGGACATGGGAGAAGTCTTGCTATAAGTAGTCATGTGAATTTGGTACTCGTTCGATATTTTGATGAGATGTATGGTGTCATCCCTCTAGTGGTGTCATGTGAACGTTGACTACATGAAACTTCACCATTGTTTGGGCCTAGAGGGAGGCATTGGGAAGTAATAAGTAGATGATGGGTTGCTAGAGTGACAGAAGCTTAAACCCTAGTTTATGCGTTGCTTCGTAAGGGGCTGATTTGGATCCATATGTTTCATGCTATGGTTAGGTTTACCTTAGTAATTCTATTGTAGTTGCGGATGCTTGCAATGGAGGTTAATCATAAGTGGGATGCTTGTCCAAGTAAGGGCAGTACCCAAGCACCGGTCCACCCACATATCAAATTATCAAAGTACCGAACGTGAATCATATGAACGTGATGAGAACTAGCTTGATGATAATTCCCATGTGTCCTCGGGAGCGCTTTACTTCATATAAGAGTTTGTCCAGGCTTGTCCTTTGCTACAAAAAGGATTGAGCCATCTTGCTGCACCTTATTTACTTTTATTACTTGCTACTCGTTAAAAATTATCTTATCACAAAACTATCTGTTACCGATAATTTTAGTGCTTGCAGAGAATACCTTACTGAAAACTGCTTATCATTTCCTTCTGCTCCTCGTTGGGTTTGACACTCTTACTTATCGAAAAGGCTATGATAGATCCCCTACACTTGTGGGTCATCAAGACTCTTTTCTAGCGCCGTTGTCGGGGAGTGAAGCGCCTTTGGTAGGTGGAATTTGGTATGGAAAAAATATAGTGTGTGCCGAACTTTACTGTCACTTCTTACTATGGAACATAATCCTTTGAGGGCTTGTTCGGGGTATATTCACCCCGACCAGTAGAGCAAAGAGTTGCTCCTCAACCTACTGAACCTACTGAAAATGTTTACTTTGAAATTCCTTTGGGTATGATAGAGAAACTGCTAGCTAATCCTTTTGCAGGTGATGGAACATTACATACCGATTTGCACCTAATCTATGTGGATGAAGTTTGTGGATTATTTAATCTTGCAGGTATGCCCAAGGATGTTATCATGAAGAAGGACTTCCCTTTATCTTTTGAGGGAGAGGCATTTACATGGTATAGGCTATGTGATGATATGGGATCATGGGACTACAAACGATTGAAATTGGAATTTCATCAGAAGTTTTATCCTATGCATCTTGTTTATCATGATTGTAATTATATATATAATTTTTGGCCTCGCGAAGGAGAAAGCATCACTTAAGCTTGGGGGAGTCTTAAGTCAATGTTATATTCATGCCCCAATCATGAGCTCTCAAAATAAATGATCATTCAAAAATTTTATGATCGGCTTTGTCTCAGTAATCGCTCCATGCTCGATACTTCTTGTAATGGATATTTTATGGTGAAGACTATTGAATTCAAATGGGATTTATTGGAAAGAATTAAATGCAACTCTAAAGATTGGGACCTCGACGAAGGTAAGGAGTCAGGTATAACACCTAAGTTAGATTGTGTTAAATCTTTTATGGATACCGATGCTTTCCGTGAATTTAGCACTAAATATGGACTTGACTCCGAGATAGTAGCTTCTTTCTATGAATCCTTTGCTACTCATGTTGATCTCCCTAAGGAGAAGTGGTTTAAATATAATCCTCCCATTGAAGTAAAAGTAGTTGCACCTATTAAAGTTGAAGAAAAAGGCTATCACTTATAATGATCTTGTTGTTCCTGCTGCTTATATTGAGAAGCCACCTTTCCCTGTTAGAATAAAGGATCATGCTAAAGCTTCAACTGTAGTCAACAAAAGTAATATTAGGACACACAAACCCCCTGAGCAAGTTAAAGTTGAACCTAAAATTGTTATGGTTAAAGATCTCTTGGCTGATAATATTGATGGGCATGTTATTTACTTCTGCAATGAAGCTGCTAGAATTGCTAGACCTGATGCTAAAAATAAACATAGACCTGTTGTAGGCATGCCTGTTATTTCTGTTAAAATAGGAGATCATTGCTATCATGGCTTATGTGATATGGGTGCTAGTGCAAGTGCAATACCTCATTCCTTATACCAAGAAATTGTGCATGATATTGCACCTGCTGAGATAGAAGAGATTGATGTTACAATTAAGCTTGCCAATAGAGATACTATTTCACCAGTTAGGATTGTTAGAGATGTTGAAGTCTTGTGTGGGAAAGTTAAATATCCTGCTGATTTTCTTGTTCCTGGTTCCCCACAAGATGACTTCTATCCCATTATATTTGGTAGACCCTTCTTGAATATTGTTAATGCTAAGATAAACTGCAATAAGGATATTGTTTCTGTTGGTTTAGGGGATATGTCTCATGAGTTTAATTTTGAAAAATTTAGTAGACAACCCCATGATAAAGAATTGCCTAGCGAAGATGAAATTATTGGTCTTGCTTCTATTGCCGTGCCTCCTACTGATCCTTTAGAACAATATTTGCTAGACCATGAAAATGATATGTATATGAATGAAAGAAGAGAAATAGATGAAGTATTCTTTAAATAGGGACCTATTTTGAAACACAACTTGCCTGTCGAAATCCTAGGGGGTCCTCCCCCACCTAAGGGTGATCCCATGTTTGAGCTTAAACCATTGCCTGATACTCTTAAATATGCTTATCTTGATGAAAAGAAGATATATCATGTTATTATTAGTGCTAACCTTTCAGAGCACGAAGAAGAGAGATTATTGAAAACTCTGAAGAAGCACCGTGCTGCTATTGGATATACTCTTGATGATCTTAAGGGCATTAGTCCCACTCTATGTCAACACAAAATAAATTTGGAGAAAGACACCAAACCAGTTATTGATCACCAACGACGGCTAAATCCTAAGATGAAAGAAGTGGTAAGAAAGGAAATATTAAAGCTCCATGAAGCAGGTGTCATTTATCACGTTGCTGATAGTCAGTGGGTAAGTCATGTCCATTGTGTCCCTAAGAAGGGAGGTATTATTGTCGTTCCTAATGATAAAGATGAATTGATTCCGCAAAGAATTATTACAGGTTATAGGATGGTGATTGATTTCCGCAAATTAAATAAAGCCACTAAAAAAGATCATTACCCTTTGCCTTTCATTGATCAAATGCTAGAAAGATTATCCAAACATACACATTTTTGCTTTCTAGATGGTTACTATGGTTTCTCTCAAATACCTGTGTCAGCTGAGGACCAAGAAAAGACCACTTTTACTTGCCCTTTCGGTACCTTTGCTTATAGACGTATGCCTTTTGGTTTATGTAATGCACCTGCTACTTTTCAAAGATGTATGACTGCTATATTCTCTGACTTATGTGAAAAGATTTGTGAAGTTTTCATGGATGATTTCTTTGTTTATGGATCCTCTTTTGATTATTGCTTGAGCAACCTTGATTGAGTTTTGCAGAGATGTGAAGAAACTAACCTTTTCTTGAATTGGGAGAAGTGCCACTTTATGGTTAATGAAGGTATTTTCTTGGGGCATAAAATTTCTAAAAGAGGTATTCAAGTTGACAAAGCTAAAGTTGATGCTATTGAAAAGATGCCGTGTCCCAAGGACATCAAAGGTATAAGAAGTTTCCTTGGTAATGCCGGTTTTTATAGGAGGTTCATTAAGGACTCCTCTAAAATTTCTAGGCCTCTGACTAACCTATTACAAAAAGATATTCCTTTTGTCTTTGATCATGATTGTGTAGAAGCATTTGAAATACTTAAGAAAGCCTTGATTTTTGCACCTATTGTTCAGCCACCTGATTGGAATTTACCCTTTGAAATCATGTGTGATGCTAGTGACTATGTTGTAGGGGCTGTTCTAGGACAAAGAGTTGATAAAAATTAAATGTTATTCAATATGCTAGTAAAAACTCTAGACAATGCCCAGAGAAATTATGCTACTACTGAAAAGGAATTCTTAGCAATTTGTATTTGCTTGTGATAAGTTCAGACCTTATATTATTGATTCTAAAGTAACTATTCACACTGATCATGCTGCTATTAAATATCTTATGGAAAAGAAAGATGCTAAACCTAGACTTATTAGATGGGTTCTCCTGCTACAAGAATTTGATTTACATATTACTGATAGAAAGGGAGCTAAGAATCCTGTTGCAGACAACTTGTCTAGGTTAGAGAATGTTCTTGATGACCCACTACCTATTGATGATAGCTTTCCTGATGAACAATTAGCTGTCATAAATGCTTCTCGCACTGCTCCATGGTATGTTGATTATGCTAATTATATTGATGCTAAATTTATACCACCTAGTGTCACATACCAGCAAAAGAAAAAGTTCTTCTATGATTTAAGACACTACTTCTGGGATGACCCACATCTTTATAAAGAAGGAGTAGATGGTGTTATTAGACGTTGTGTTCCTGAGCATGAACAGGAACAGATCCTATGCAAGTGTCACTCTGAAGCTTATGGAGGACACCATGCAGGAGATAGAACTGCACGTAAGGTATTGCAATCCGGTTTTTATTGGCCTACTCTCTTCAAGGATGCCCGTAAGTTTGTCTTATCTTGTGATGAATGTCAAAGAATTGGTAACATTGGCAGACATCAAGAAATGCCTATGAATTATTCACTCGTTATTGAACCATTTGATGTTTGGGGCTTCGATTCTTCCTCTAATGGATACACACATATTTTAGTTGTTGTTGATTACGTTACTAAGTGGGTAGAAGCTATTCCAACTAGTAGTGATGATCATAACACCTCTATTAAGATGCTTAAAGAAGTTATTCTTCCAAGGTTTGGAGTCCCTAGATATTTAATGACTGATGGTGGTTCACATTTTATTCATGGTGCCTTTCGTAAAATGCTTGCTAAGTATGATATTAATCATAGAATTGCATCCCCATATCACCCGCAGTCTAGTGGTGAAGTAGAATTGAGTAACAGAGAGCTTAAATTAATTTTGCAAAAGACTGTTAATAGATCTAGAAAGAATTGGTCCAAGAAACTTGATGATGCATTATGGGCTTATAGAACTGCATATAAAAATCCTATGGGTATGTCTCCGTATAAAATGGTTTATGGAAAAGCATGTCACTTACCTCTCGAATTAGAACATAAGGCATATTGGGCCATCAAAGAGCTCAATTATGATTTCAAACTTGCCGGTGAGAAGAGGTTATTTGACATTAGCTCACTTGATGAATGGAGAACCCAGGCTTATGAGAATGCCAAACTGTTTAAAGAAAAAGTTAAAAGGTGGCATGATAAAAGGATACAAAAATGTGAGTTCAATGTAGGTGATTATGTATTGTTATACAACTCTCGTTTAAGATTTTTTGCAGGAAAACTTCTCTCTAAATGGGAAGGTCCTTACGTTATCGAGGAGGTCTATTGTTTCGGTGCCATAAAAATTAATAACTTCGAAGGCACAAATCCGAGGGTGGTGAACGGTCAAAGAATCAAACATTATATCTCAGGTAATCCTATAAATGTTGAAACTAATGTTATTGAAACCGTAACCCCGAAGGAATAGATAACGGATACTTACCATAACGTTTCAGACTCCGAAAAGGAATAGGTACGTGGTACGGTAAGTAAACCGACTCCAAAACAGTTCTAATGGCAATTTTTCTCCGTTTTGGAATATTTAAGAAAATAGGAAAATAAGAAGCAGACCGGAAAGGACACGGGGCTTCACCGAGGGTGGAGGGCGCACCCTACCCCCCTGGGCGCGCCCCCTGCCTCGTGGGCACCCCGTGCGCTCCCCAGACTCCGTTTTCTTGCACGATACTTCTTTTAGTCGGTAAAAATTCATTATATAATATCCCGAAGGTTTTGACCACCGTATCGTGCAAATATCTCATGTCTTTGTTTTGAGTTGTCCTGCTGCAGATTTGAGCAACATGTCGTCCCAGGATTCGGAAGGAGAAAGCTATGTGGCTGATTACCTTGCAGATCCTAAGGTATATGGGGATGTGGAGCATTGTGGTTGGACTACGGAAGAAGAAGAAGAAGAGGACTATGAACCTAAGGGAAAGGAGGATATGAGCTCAGATGAAGATGAAGTCCCATTACCTCAACCTGGGGACATGCATGTGGAGTTCAAAAAGTCAAGCCTCCCGGATAGAGTAAAGAAACCTAAGATCAAGTTTATCCCTTTTTGCCTCTTGCAAGAAAACAAGCAGGAATTATGCAAAAAGATACTAAGCCTGGAGCAGGAGATCGATGACCTGAGGGATCAAAATTCTGTACTCAAGCGCAAATTAAGGAAGAAGCCTACGCCAACAACAACGCCATCACCTTCTTCACCAACGAAGAAGGAGACATAAACACATGGGTATGGGCACTCCCCTTGGAAACTACCAAGCTTGGGGGAGTGCCCCAATATCGTATCACCATCACACCTTTTATCTTTACCTTTTTCTTAGTTCGATCCTTTTGATAATATCTTGATCTAGCAGAATAAAGTTTTAGTATGATCTAGTTGTGAGTTTTTCTTTATGATCCTTCTATGTAATCGAGTCTGTGAGCTATATATAATAAAGATTAGTGTTGAGTCAAGGGCCTGATTATTTTGCCATGATCTTGAGGGAATAAAATAAAAGAGAAGAAATAAAAAGAAATAAAGAGATCATATGGATCTTATGGAGAGTAATGAGCTCACATATAAAGAGTATGATGAATAAAAATTATTGAGAGTTGACAAACATAGTTTTGGTCATCGTTGCAATTAATAGGAAGTAATAAAGAAAGAGAGGTTCACATATAAATATACTATCTTGGACATCTTTTGTAATTGTGAGCACTCATTAAAGTACGATATGCTAAAGAGTTGACGTTGGACAAGGAAGACAACGTAATGGGATATGTTTTCTTACATCCGGGATAAATTATATCGTCATGGATTGTCCAACATTTTGAGCTTGCCTTTCCCTCTCATGCTAGCCAATTTCTTTGCACCAAGTAGAGATACTACTTGTGCTTCCAAATATCCCTAAACCCAGTTTTGCCATGAGAGTCCACCATACCTACCTATGGATTGAGTAAGATCCTTCAAGTAAGTTGTCATCGGTGCACGCAATAAAAATTGCTCTTTAAATATGTATGATCTATTAATGTGGAGAAAATAAGCTTTATACGATCTTGTGATGTGGAAGAAATAAAAGCGATGGGCTGCATAATAAAGGTCCATATCACAAGTGGCAATATAAAGTGACGTTCTTTTGCATTAAGATTGTGTGCATTCAACCATAAAAGCGCATGACAACCTCTGCTTCCCTCTACGAAGGGCATATCATTTACTTTTATCTTCTACCTTATATAAGAGTCATGGTGATATTCACCTTTCCTTTTTACATTTTATCCCTTCTCAAGCACAATGTGTTGGAAAGATCCTGATATATATAGCTAATTGGATGTGAGTTTTCATGAACTATTATTGTTGACATTACCCTTGAGGTAAAAAGTTGGGAGGCAAAACTATAAGCCCCTATCTTTCTCTGTGTCCGATTAAAACTTCATACCCATAAATATTGTGTGAGTGTTAGCAGTTGTGGAAGACTAAATGATAGTTGAGTATGTGGACTTGTTGAAAAGCTCTTATATTGACTCTTTCCTATGTTATGATAAATTGCAATTGCCTCATTGCCTCAATGACTGAGATTAGAGTTTGTTGGTTCTCAATGAAGTTTATGATTAATACTTGAAATTGTGATAGAATTGTTACTTTAGAATAAGAGATCATATGACTATATGTATATATATAGTAACACTATTCTGATCCCAGGATCAGAATAGTTATTCTGATCACAACGTCGCTATATAGGGCGTGATGTGATTTCCTAAGATTGCAAACAGAGGAAAAACTGGCCCATTGTACACACCCCGGACGGCCCACTACCACACCCACGACCTTCTCCTCTCCCTCGACGACGCCTCACCATCCCCCGATCCCATCGACCAAACCACCACGCCGCCCTCCCCTGCCTGCCGCGCCGCCCTGCCCGCCGGCATCTCGTAGCCCCTCCTCGCCGGCCTCGCGCCGCCGCCCACCGGCTAACCCCCACCGCCGCCCATCGGTGATGCGCGCCGCGCTGCCGCCCCAAACCTCCACCGCCCACAGGCCTTGAGCGCTGCCGCGAGCCGTGGATTCGGGGCGCCGACGCCTGGCTCTGGATCCCGTGCACCGCCGCCAGTCCTCGACTGAAGACGAGCAAGCCTGTGCCCCCTCACTCACGTAGCCTCCTCCCGATGGGGATCCACCGTCACGGCGCTCATGGATGTTCACCACATTAGCGGCCAAATCCCAACCATCCAGGGGTCTCCGACACAACTCCACCCCTCTCAGCCCCTGCATCACCTCCTCCGCCCGTGTTGAAGACATCGTCGACCCTGTGGAACAAATAACGGCGCCGCCCTCCAAGAACCCGAGCCGCCGCCTGCCACCAAGATCCTACGCCGCCCCTAGTGGCTCCTCCCAAACCCAACTCCCTGCACCCCCATCTCCTCCATGTCCTGGTCGTCGCTCACACGCACGCGAGGATGGTGCTGGCCCGGCTCCATGCTTCGGACCTGGAGAGGAAGTGGCTGGCTCACACCTAGGACGGCTTCGCATCAGTCCAATTAACTGCTAATCCCTGTCCAGGTTCTGCCATTTCTGTGCATCCACTCCTGTGATTGCTACATCTAGAGTGAACGGCTAGTCCCCTAGTCCCCTGTTTCTTTGGATAAATTTTTTGTACAAGTTTCGTGAAAGTTGTGCTGATTTGATGCCCTCAACTATTTGTGGTTATGTCTCTGATAACTAGCAACAACTTTTGTCCTTTGCCCAAATTTTTGTGAGAAACAAATATTCATACATGTGCATTATATCAGTTCTTGTGGGAATACCTCTACATCAAGTTCGTTTTTGCACCTCTTTCATGAAAAAATCATATTGTACAATTCTAGTGTATCTTCTTGAAGTTCATATTGTCAAGACCTCGAAGCTCACATAATATAGTTCAGGATAGTTCAGAAGTTTGGATGACTCATGTCTGATAATTTTTTTGTGATACATACACGCGAGCCTGTTCGTATTTGTATATTTGTTAATTTCATTATCCGTTAGGATCTGGTATTAGTAGTCTATTTTTTATGAGCAGTCTTGTTCGACAGATGCTTTATTATAGTGTGTGTTTGAAGTTCATATTGTCAAGGTCACGAAATTCACAACCTATCACTAGAGATCCTGAAGAAAATACATGTGGGTTTGGCATGTCTCACATCCTACAGCAACGAGCCCCTGCAAGCACCGAGCCACCGGTGTTCCGTCCACAAATCTGCGAGGGATGTAAAAGCGGCTATGGCATATTGTCAGTTGCCCATCAAATATAAGCCTGTTATGTTGTCCTTCAGTAGCAGTTCAACATAAAAACCGCAACAATTCTACATTGGAAACTATGATGTTTCAGGTCTGCTACTATGTACGTGCTTGTTGGTATGACTATGAGTATATACATTTTGTCTTGGCTCTTTCCCCGTCGGCTTTCTCTGCCATGGATGTGTGCATGCGTGCTATGTGCGTGAGTGTGCTACAGCAATTTGTGTAAAATAAGCATTTTCAATTGGGCAAAATTAGTTGATGGTTGTCAAAGTTCAGACATTTCTATTGGTGACGTTCAGTAATTATAGAATGACAAGTAGTGCGTGCCGTCTTGTGCCCACAAGGTGCCACTGGCTGCTACACACCCTGTGTTGCTGATGTTGCTGCTTTAACTTTTACGTGACTTTCAAAAAAGTTTTTTCCTTTGGATATATGGGATCCAGTACACTTGTTCTACTAAGTAGCAGGGTACGTGCTTCTTATCGGTCACACATGTGAAATTTGTTTGTTGATTTCACTGGATGTGACTTGTAAAAAAAATTGCCTTTGGATATATGCGATCCAGTACACTTGTTCTACTAAGTAGTAGGGTACGTGCTTCTTACCGGCCACACATGTGAAATATGTTTGTTGATTTCATTTGATGGCATGTACATAAGTTCAAAATAGAAAAAACGGGAGATCACTAGGGAAAATGTGACAAATCCATGGAACAAACTTGAGTAATTCATGTGGAAATTGCAAAAGATAAAAATAGAAAAACAAGCAGTTGAAATTAAAAAACAAGCAATTCAAAAGTTTCTAAAAATAGGATTTACCCCATTTCTAAAAAGCCTATAAGTTCAAATTAAAGTTACAAAGTGGTTCAACATGTGCATAATTAAAAATGAGGAAGTCCAGCCTTATCCTTGTGAAGGTTCAGTGTGTGCGCCAATTGCAGAAATTCACAAATTTCAAAAAAGATATATATTTCAGTTGTGTGTACCGTATGTGTGGGGTGTACTAAAAATGTTTTGTGGGTGAGAAGTTCATAGTTTCTGTCGCTGATAGTTCAAAAAATCGCTTTTGAAAAAACAAAACACCTTGTGTGTCCAAGAAAAGAGAGTTGAACACATGAAAAAAATCAATTGACAAGTGAACCGTGTGAATCCAGGGTTTTATAAAAAATGTTCCATTGTAAAACATTATCTAACAAAAGTGAACAGTAAAAAAATATGAGAAAAGGCAAAAATTGAACATTAGTTTCAAAAAATAGAAGTTCAAAATTAAAATAGCAAAGACGTTCTTTGTTAATTATAAAACTGGGATTTTCACCTTTAATAAAAAAATAAACCAAGAAGTTCAAATAAAAAAGCAAATTGTTTCAAAAATTATACAAAAAATGACATTTTCCCCATTTCAAGAAAAAAACTAGAGGTTCAATATTTATTACATTAATAAGAAGGTCAAGTTGAAAAAACCAAGCAGTTAAAAAAGTTTATAAAAACAGATTTTCCTTCTTTTAAAAATAAGACCTAGAAGGTCAACTTTAAATAATTCAGTAGTTCGATATTTATTACATAACTAGGACTTTTCCCGTTACTAATGAATAAAAACAAGAAGTCCAAACTTAGAAAAATATGAAGTTGTTTAATGTTCATATAAACACAGATTTTCCCAAATGTTAAAGATTAAAACCAAGAAGTTCAATTTCGAAAAATGAGGTAGTTCAATGTATATAAAAACCTCAGGTTTTCGAGTTACTAAAGAATAAACCAAGAAGTTTGATATTGATTTGAAAAATCGGATTTTCTAATTACTAAAGAATAAAACTAATAAGTTCAATTTGAAATAACGAAGAAGTTGGATATTTCTAAAAAATCCTCCAATTTTCACATTTCTAAAAAAACACAGTGAAGTGCAAATAAAAAAAGTAGAGCGGTTCAATGTCTATAAAAAACGTAGATATTTTCGCGTAACCAAGAGAAGTTCGGATTGATAACTGCCAGAAGTTCATGTACTAAACGCATTTTGTATTAAAAATAATAAAAAAAGAAAAGGCTAAAAAGTTTTGTTGCTAGAAGTTCAAGTGCTCGGCTGAAGAAAGTTCAAAAATTCTTGTGAGAAGTTCACCTTGTATTTCCATGTTTGATTTTTTCCGTATAAAAATCGAATACAATTCTTTACTCAAAATATAAAAAGGTGAAGTTTAAATTGAAATAACAGAGAAGTTCAGAGTTTATTAATGCCTAGGATTTACCTGTTCAAAAAATAAAAAACACAATGCCATTTTTTGCACTTCTAAAAACAACTCATAATCGGAAAAAAAATGGTTGCTAGAAGTTCAAGTGCTCGGCGAGGAAAAGTTCAAAAAAATCTTGTGAGAGAGGTTCACCGTGTATTTAGATGTCCAAAATACATTAAAAATATGTTGTTTTTCGTGTTTTAAAATAATTCTCTCAAACCAGAGAGAAGTTCACACTGATAACAATCGGAAGTTCACGTACTACATGGTGTGTATTTCATATAATAAAAATACAATAAAGTGAAACTGAGTGAAGTTCAAACAAACATGTCCCAGAACTTCAACTACTTCACGCGGTGCAAAAAACAACAGTCAAAAAACAGAGTGAAGTTCAAACAAACATGCCCCAGAAGTTCAACTACTTCACACAGTGCATTTTCGTTCGCGATGAACGCAGAAATCATGATCTCGCCATTTTTTAATTTACCTCATAACTACAGGAATATCATTTGTGTAAGTTCAAGTCCTCGGTCGGAGAAAGTTAAAAAAATTATTGTGAGAGACGTTTGTACAAAAGGAATATTATTTGTGTAACACTAACGAATGGATGAAAAAATTATAAACAAAAATACGTCACAGAAGTTCAACGTGAAAACAGCAGGAAGTTCAGCTACTACGCTGAATGAATTTTAGATGGAAAACTTTTAAAATCGTTGTGAGTATGAAAAGATGATCAACACGGGAAACTTGCGTGCTTACAGCAGCTTTCCATCGGTATATCACCTGCTCAATTCCGGAGAATGGATGGAGAGTTACGAGCAGTGGATGGAGACCTACGAGCAAAAAAATCACGTGAAAAACAGAGTGAAGTTCAGGTACACGCGCCGTGAAGTTCGGGTTCTTCACGCGGTGCATTTTCGAAGAATCTGTTTCGCGATAAAGGCAGAACGCATGATCCCGCCATTTTCGAAATTACTTGAAAACGGCTAGGAATCAGAGAAAACCATCAACATGAAAAAGTTTCGCATTTTCCGTAGCTTTTCAGCGGTATATTATTTGCCTCATTCCGATAAAGTTTGTAGAAATTATGGCGAAAATACGTTTTTCGCCATTTTCGAAACTGACTTAAAACCGTAAAGAATTGAGAGAAACAATACACACCAAAAAGTTTGGCTTGTTCAAGCTTTCCAACGCCATATCATTTGCTGCATTCGGACGCATGGTTAAAAAATTAGCTCAAAAATACAAACTCGGTCGGACTTGGACCATTTTCTAAATTACTTTTAAACCATTCAAAATTAGAAAAAAAACTTTCAAGATGAAAAAGTAGCGCATTTTCATAAGCTTTCCAATGCCGTATCATATGCCTCCATTGGATTAGCCGTTTAGAAATGACATCGAAAAAACGAACTCAGCTGTTTGGTTTACGAAATTTTACGTTTTTTTCAAATTACTCTTTAACCATAGGGAATTAGAGAAAACTTTCAACATGTGGAAGGAGCGGTTTTGTAGCAGCTTTCCAACGCCATATTATATGTCTCATTCCGATAAACGGTTTAGAAATGCGATCAAAAATACGATTCACGTTTTTGTGCGAAGAAAAAACGGTTTTCAAAACTGCTCTTAAACCACTTATATTTTGCCAAAAATTTAAGTTGGGTCATGATATTGGTGTCCATAGCTTTCCAACGGTATATCGCAAGCCCCATTTGGGCAATGTTGGCGGAAGTTCAACCTAGTTCACAGGGAAGTTCAACGTACTACTAGCAGGGCAGGTCAGGTTGTGATCAGAATATTATTCTGATCCCGTGATTAGAATAGTGTTTATGTGGCATATTTTATTTTATCGACACCTCTATCTCTAAACATGTGGACATATTTTTTGATATCGGCTTTCGCTTGAGGACAAGCGAGGTCTAAGCTTGGGGGAGTTGATACGTCCATTTTGCATCATGCTTTTATATCGATATTTATTGCATTATGGGCTGCTATTACACATTATGTCACAATACTTATGCCTATTCTCTCTTATTTTACATGGTTTACATGAAGAGGGGGAATGCCGGCAGCTGGAATTCTAGGCTGGAAAAGGAGCAAATATTAGAGACCTATTCGGCATAGCTCCAAAAGTCCTGAAACTTCACGGAAGTCATTTTTGGAATTAATAAAAAATACTGAGCGGAGAAAGCACCAGAGGGGGCCCACACCTTGGCCACGAGGGTGGGGGCGTGCCCTACCCCCTGGGCGCGCCCCCTGCCTCGTGGGCCCCCTGGTGGCCCTCTGATGCCCATCTTCTGCTATATGAGGTCTTTCGTCCGGAAAAAATCATAAGCAAGTTCACAGGACGAAACTCCGCCGCCACGAGGCGGAACCTTGGCGGAACCAATCTAGGGCTCCGGCGGAGCTGTTCTGCCAGGGAAACTTCCCTCCGGGAGGGGGAAATCATCACCATCGTCATCACCAACGATCCTCTCATTGGGAGGGGGTCAATCTCCATCAACATCTTCACCAACACCATCTCATCTCAAACCCTAGTTCATCTCTTGTATCCAATCTTTATATCCAAGCCTCAGATTGGTACCTGTGGGTTGCTAGTAGTGTTGATTACTCCTTGTAGTTGATGCTAGTTGGTTTATTCGGTGGAAGATCATATGTTCAGATCCATTATGCATATTAATACCCCTCTGATTGTGAACATGAATATGCTTTGTGAGTAGTTACGTTTGTTCCTGAGGACATGGGAGAAGTCTTGCTATAAGTAGTCATGTGAATTTGGTACTCGTTCGATATTTTGATGAGATGTATGTTGTCATCCCTCTAGTGGTGTCATGTGAACGTTGACTACATGAAACTTCACCATTGTTTGGGCCTAGAGGGAGGCATTGGGAAGTAATAAGTAGATGATGGGTTGCTAGAGTGACAGAAGCTTAAACCCTAGTTTATGCGTTGCTTCGTAAGGGGCTGATTTGGATCCATATGTTTCATGTTATGGTTAGGTTTACCTTAATACTTTTGTTGTAGTTGCGGATGCTTGCAATTGAGGTTAATCATAAGTGGGATGCTTGTCCAATTAAGGGTAGTACCCAAGCACCGTTCCACCCACATATCAAATTATCAAAGTACCGAACGCGAATCATATGAACGTGATGAAAACTAGGTTGACGATAATTCCCATGTGTCCTCGGGAGCGCTTTACTTCATAAAAGAGTTTGTCCAGGCTTGTCCTTTGCTACAAAAAGGATTGAGCCATCTTGCTGCACCTTATTTACTTTTATTACTTGCTACTGTTACAAATTACCTTATCACAAAACTATTTGTTACCGATAATTTCATTGCTTGCAGAGAATACCTTACTGGGAACTGCTTATCATTTCCTTCTGCTCCTCGTTGGGTTTGACACTCTTACTTATCGAAAAGGCTACGATAGATCCCCTACACTTGTGGGTCATCATCCCTCCATTGATGATGACCTTGACGGATCTTCCATTGATGTTGGCCTTGGTATGAAAGATATGGCATCTTTGGTCTTCTTCTTGGTGATGTTGGAGAGTCAAGACCTTGGAGACAACAAGAGCGGGACTTGAATCTTCATCGCAAAAGACTTGTTCTTCTTCATTGTTCACTTGCCGGTGCATGGTGACTTGCTCAAGGGCATCCATTTCTCCTTCACTCATTGAGTCGTAAGTGTCGTCGTTGTTGAGGATCATGGTCCGCTTGTTGGTGCACTCATAGGACTTGTGGCCTCGGCCTCCGCATGTGAAGCATTTGAAGGAACTTGTCTTGACAGTCTCATCGGTGGGGGTTGATGATGATGAAGCTCTCGGCTTGAAGTTGCTTGTAGTAGGAGGATGACTTGAAGTTGACGAAGCTTTCTTGTGACTCAACTTGTCGATGTTGCTTGTAGAGGGCTTGGTAGATGGTGTTGGAGTCGTTGAAGCTTGGGTGTTGGAGAAGTCGTATGACTTGGATGAGAACTTGGCATACTTGTAATTGTCTTGCACTTGACATTCCGCTTTGGTAGCTTGATGCACTAGCTCGATGAGATTCGAGTATGGTTGGAAGTCAGCGATCTTCTTAATAGGATGGTTGAGTCCATTCAAGAAACGTGACATTGTTTTCTCATCGTCTTCCGTAACATTGGCTCTTATCATGGCAATCTCCATCTCCTTGTAGTACTCTTCAATGCTCTTGGTTCCTTGCTGGAGTAGTTGGAGTTTCTTGAAGAGGTCGCGGTTGTAGTAGGTAGGCACGAAGCGTGCTCTCATGACATCCTTCATTTGCGCCCAAGTAGTGATAGGTGGTTCTCCTCTTGCCTCGCGGCGCTCGACAACTTGTTCCCACCAAATGAGGACATAGTCTTGAAACTCAAGGGATGCCATCGCGATCTTCTTATCTTCGTCATAGTTGTGCAAGCGGAAGATTTTGTCGACCTTCAATGCCCATGAAAGATACTCTTCGGGATCGTTGCTTCCATTGAACTTGTGCATGGTGAATTTTAGCTTTTCGTATTGTTGCTCTTCATTGTGTTGGGGTCGGGGATGATGATGTCCATGTTGTTGATGATTGTCAAGCTCGTGTTGCTCTTGGCAAGGAGGGTCGTTGATCTCATGTTGCTCTTGTCGTGGATAATTTCCATTGTCTTCATGCTCTTGTTGAGCTTGATGTCCTTGAGGAGCTTGTGGAGGGGCTTGTCGAGATTGAGGAGGAACTTGAGGAACTTGACGATGCACGTGAGCTTGAAATCTTCATTCGTGAGCTTCTTCGCGAAGTGCTTCTTCATGTTCACGAGCTTGTCAGCCTCGGTTGGCTATGGCTCGACTTGAATCTTGGAGGCTTGTTGCGCCTCAAGTGCTTGAGCATCTCGCAATCGTTGCGCTTGACGTTGTGCCTTGGCATCTTGTGCTTCTTGGTGTAGATGCGCTCGCTCTTCCTCTTCATGTTGGCGTTGTCGTTGTCGTTGCTGTTCTCGTGCTAGCGCGAAAGCCGCTTCGGTGGCGCGTAAAGGATTGAAGCTTGCTTGACGATCGTTGCGCGTGGCACGTCGAAGAGTGTTTGATGTCGGTGTACTTGAGCCGGAGATGGTGAAGTCAGAATGTCGACTTGAGCGGCTCCGTCTTGATGAGGATGAAGCGGAAGAAGAGCGGTTGAGCAACAAAGCACGAATCTCGTCCATTCTTGTGTTGTTCTCTTGCTTGTGATCGCCGAGCTTGTGGTCGAAGTAATCTCTTGTACGTTGCTCGGAGAGTCGCAAGTCGGCAGCGAGGTTGTCGATGTGTTCACTCATTGCTTGTTGCTCTTGATGCAAAGCACGTTGTGCACCAAAGAGGGTGATGTAGGAGTTCATGTCGTCGTCGTGCTCAATGAAGAGTGGGTTGGTAGAAGTACTTGGCCTATCCATCATTCCAAGAGAAAATGTGAGTGGTAGAAAGACAAGAACGAACACCAAATGTACCTTGACCGAAGTTGAAAGTGGATCAATGATCACTCCAATGTGGACAAGGAAATAGCACAATTGGCACCAATTCTTGTCGGTTTCTCACACCTACACAAGTAAAAGCTTATGGTGGAGCTTGGTTAGGATGGTGGAACAAAATTTAATGCAATTGTAAGTGAGCTTCACTAATGTTGGAAAAGATTCGCAAGTTCGCAATGCAACAAGTAGACCAAGCAATGTAAGGTACACGGAAACACACGCGCAAAAAGATAAGCGGGGTCGTGCAACCAAGGATGAGCCAAAATGTGGAATCCACAAAAATGCTCTTGTTGCACAACACTAGAGAGACGCTAGCACAATTGCACAATAGGCGGATACAAGTCTTGTGCACAACCTACTAAGCAAAAATGCAACGACTTCTATCCCATGTATGCTCTATGCAAGGTGTTTCTATGATATGATCCAAGATGATCTAGTATGACAATCTTAATGTTGTATGATGCTATGGTTGTTGCCTAAAAGCTCTTTGCTTATCTTTCCCTTTTTCTTAAAAGCTTGTTTGGCTCTTTGTTGTTTGAGATCTTTTCTCATGCAATGCTTCACGAACCAAGATAGCAATTGTGTATGCGATGACAACCTTGTGACACAAGAGATGATACTAAGATATGCAACAATGATGTATGTATGCTATGGGAAGTATGATCACTAATGTGCACAAGTCTCGTTGCCGGCAATACTCAAAAGCTAGTCTCGATGGGTAAGCGACGCAAAGGAGTAAGGCTATGATGTCTATCAAAGTAATGGCAAGAATGATATGTCCGATACCAAGAGAAGGTTACCGTTCTCGCTTATGGTATGGTGTCAAAATGGTGGCACTAATACCAAGATGTAGTCGGGGTGGTATTTGTTGATGACGCGTCCATGGCGAAGATGAGTGGCGGTGATGTTGATGTCGAACCGTACCTAGATAGCCAAAACATAAAAGGACATGGAACCGCAACTCAAATTCTCAAAGCTCGAAGTGGCAACACGTGTCGGAGTGCGAAACGGGCGAGCAATGGTAGTGGTATGCAGAAGTGATGATGGTGTATAGGTTGTGGTCGTGTGTATGCGGAAATGGGGCAGTGGTGGTGATGAAAACTGAAAAAAAATCAGTTTCGTCAGGGTACATCAGACGTCCGGTATGGGCCGGTCGTCCAGTCGTCGAACGTCCGCTGGCGGTCGGACGTCCGGTGCCTGGGCGATTCTCAGGCACGGGATGAACTAGCGGTGTTCGTGATGGAGAGGTCGAAATTCTTCGAATCTGGGCGAATTTGTGGATGGAAAAGGTGGGGAAAAGGGGGGGAAAGCTAGATCCACTCAGAACAAAGCAAATCCACGGATCAAATCCAACAAAATTTCAACACACCAACAAATCACAAAAAAAATTGGGGCTATTTTGTGGGAAATTTTCAAAATAGGGACAAAATCAACAAAAACTAGGCTAGCAACACAACGGGGAGGCTCCGAAATCGTGATCAACGTGGCTCTAGATACCAAGATGATGTAGGGTAGAACCCTAATTGGTCGATCTTTCACGAAAGGAGCGGATCCCACGATGAACATGAAGAACACGAGGAGGGAAACGAGGGAAAACACGGGGGAAAACACGAGAGAAACACTAAACCACCAAGAAATAGTCACACATGTGCTAGATCCTCGAGTACATTAGAGATCACACGGTACACGGTCAACTAGGGATGATACAAAAGGTAGTCGGTCTTCTCCGTGAGGAGGTCTTGAATCCACGAGGGGATCTTCCCTTAGAGGGGTCTTGAATCCAAAGGGATCTTCTCTGAAGAGGGGCCGCAGTCTCTCTCGTGGAGTAGATCCGATGTGGATGAGCAATGCTCTATCTCTAATATGAGCTAAACCAATGCTAACCCTAGCTAGGATGAATAGGAGGTCTATTTATAGTCTTAGTGCAAATGGGGGCAAAACGAAAGGGTACATGGGCTTCGGGCCCAAAACTGGACACAGCCAGGTACCGGACGTCCGCAGGGGACCGGTCGTCCGGTGTCTCATCGGCATCCGGACGTCCGGTGGTCGCCGGTCGTCCGCTCGTTCTGGCTCGGATGCTGGTGTAGCGGATTTCCTGAAGAGGCCGGTCGTCCAGTCGTGGGACGTCCGGTGGCGTCGGACTTCCGCTCGTTTGGCTCGGGTGCAGGGGCACCGGTCGTCCGGTCCGGGCCGGACGTCCGCTCGCTCTAGCTCGGCTGGGGCTTCAGGCGCCGGACGTCCGATCCCGACCGGTCGTCCGGTGGCTGGGACTTCTTCCGCAGCTCTCCTTCTTCTCCGTCTTCACGTCCATCTTCCTCTTCTGATCCTCCTTGCTCCTTGATGTTGCGGCGGTGGAAAAGTGGTTTCGTGGATCCCCCTGATGTTTTTAGGGAATAAGAGTATATAAAGGCGAAAGAAGTACGTCAATGGAGCTCCATGGGGCCCACGAGGGTGGGGGCGCGCCTACCCCCTGGGCGCGCCCTCCTATCTCGTGGAAGCCTCGCGGACTTCCAGACTTCCACTCCAAGTCTCTTGGCCTGCATTTGTTCCAAGAAAGATCCTCGCGAAGGTTTCGTTCCGTTTGGATTCCGTTTGATATTCCTTTTCTATGAAACACTGAAATAGGCACAAAAAAACAGAAACTGGCACTAGGCCTCCGGTTAATAGGTTAGTCCCAAAAATAATATAAAAGAGCATATTAAAGCCCATTAAACATCCAAAACAGATAATATAATAGCATGGAACGATCAAAAATTATAGATATGTTGGAGACATATCAAGCATCCCCAAGCTTAATTCTTGCTCATCCTCGAGTAGGTAAATGATAAAAACAGAATTTTTGATGTGGAATGCTACCTAACATAATTTTCAATGTAAATCTCTTTATTGCGACATGAGTGTTTAGATCCAAAAGATTCTAGACAAAAGTTTAATATTGACAGAAAAATAATAATACTTCAAGCATGCTAACCAAGCAATTATGTCTTATCGAAATAACATAGCCAAAGAAAGCTTATCCCTACAAAATCATATAGTTTGGCCATTCTTCATTTTTGTCACACAAAATGCTCCCATCATGCACAATCCCGATGACAAGCCAAGCAATTGTTTCATACTTTAGCCTTTTCAAACTTTTTCAACTTTCACGCAACATATGAGCGCGAGCCATGGACATACACTATAGGTGGAATAGAATGGTGGTTGTGGAGAAGACAAAATGGAGGAAGATAGTCTCACATCAACTAGGCATATCAATGGGCTATGGAGATGCCCATCAATAGATATCAATGTGAGTGAGTAGGGATTGCCATGCAACGGATGCACTAGAGCTATAAGTGTATGAAAGCTCAACAAAAGAAACTAAGTGGGTGTGCATCCAACTTGCTTGCTCACGAAGACCTAGGGCAATTTGAGGAAGCCCGTCATTGGAATATACAAGCCAAGTTCTATAATGAAAATTACCACTAGTATATGAAAGTGACAACATAAGAGACTCTCTATCATGAAGATCATGGTGCTACTTTGAAGCACAAGTGTAGAAAAAGGATAGTAACATTGCCCCTTCTCTCTTTTTCTCTCTTTTTTTGGGCCTTCTCTTTTTTTTATGACCTCTTTTTTTATTTTATTTTATTTATTTATTTTTTGTCCGGAGTCTCATCCCGACTTGTGGGGGAATCATAGTCTCCATCATCCTTTCCTCACATGGGGAAATACTCTAATAATGAACATCATCACACTTTTATTTACTTACAACTCAAGAATTACAACTCGATACTTAGAACAAAATATGACTCTATGTGAATGCCTCCGGCGGTGTACTAGGATGTGCAATGAATCAAGAGTGACATGTATAAAAAATTATGAATGGTGGCCATGCCACAAATACGATGTCAACTACATGATCATGCAAAGCAATATGACTATGATGAAGCATGTCATAATAAACGGAACGGTGGAAAGTTGCATCGCAATATATCTCGGAATGGCTATGGAAATGCCATAATAGGTAGGTATGGTGGATGTTTCGAGGAAGGTAAATGATGGGTTTATGGTACTGGCGAAATTGCGCGGCACAAGAGAGGCTAGCAATGGTGGAAGGGTGAGAGTGCGTATAATCCATGGACTCAACATTAGTCATAAAGAACTTACATACTTATTGCAAAAATCTACAAGTCATCAAAACCAAGCACTACGCACATGCTCCTAGGGGATAGATTGGTAGGAAAAGACCATCGCTCGTCCCCGACCGCCACTTGTAAGGAAAGCAATCAAAGAACACCTCATGCTTCAAATTTGTCACACAACAGTTACCATACATGCATGCTACGGGACTTGCAAACCTCAACACAAGTATTTCTCAATTTCACAATTACTCAACTAACATGACTCTAATATCACCATCTTTATATCTCAAAACAATTATCAAGTATCAAGCACTCTATATGAAAGTTTTTATTATACCCATATTGAATGCCCATCATATTAGGACTAATTTTATAACCAAAGCAAATTACCATGCTGTTCTAAAAGACTCCCAAAATAATATAAGTGAAGCATGATATATCAATAATTTCTATAAAATAAAACCACCACCATGCTCTAAAAAGATATTAGCGAAGCACTAGAGCAAAATTATCTAGCTCAAAAGATACAAGTGAAGCACATAGAGTATTCTAATAAATTACGATTCATGTGTGTGTCTCCCAAAAGGTGTGTACAGCAAGGATGATTGTGGTAAACTAAAAAGCAAAGACTCAAATCATACAAGACGCTCCAAGCAAAACACATATCATGTGGTGAATAAAAATATAGCCTCAAGTAAAGTTACCGATAGACGAAGATGAAAGAGGGGATGCCTTCCGGGGCACCCCCAAGCTTAAGCTTTTGGTTGGCCTTGAATTTTACCTTGGGGTGCCTTGGGAATCCCCAAGCTTAGGCTCTTGACACTCCTTGTTCCAAAATCCATCAAATCTTTACCCAAAAGCTTGAAAACTTCACAACACAAAACTCAACAGAAAATCTCATGAGCTCCGTTAGTATAAGAAAGCAAACCACCACTTTAATGTAATGTAATTAACTCATTCTTTATTTATATTGGTGTTAAACCTAATTTATTCAAACTTCTCTATGGTTCATACCCCCTGATACTACCCATAGATCCATCAAAATAAGCAAACAACACACGAAAAACAGAATCTGTCAAAACAGAACAGTCTGTAGCAATCTGGAGGTTCTGAATACTTCTGTAACTCCAAAAATTATAAAAAATTAGGATGACCTAAATAATTTGCATATTTACCCATTGCAGATGGAATTGGTATTTTATCACTCTCTAGTAAAAAAATGAAAATTATTTCCATGAGCGCATACTTTCTGTTTTTTCAGCAAGATCAAACAACGATCATCCAAGAAGATCCTAAAGGCTTTACTTGGCACAAACACTAATTAAAACATAAAAAACACAATCTTAACAGAGGATTTATAAATTATTTATTACTAAACAGGAACAAAAAGTAAAGAACAAAAATAAAATTGGGTTGCCTTCCAACAAGTGCTATCGTTTAACGCCCCTAGCTAGGCATAAAAGCAAGAATAGATCTAGGTATTGTCATCTTTGATATGCAATCCATAAGTGGCTCTCATAATTGATTCATAAGGCAATTTAATTTTATTTCGAGGAAAGTGTTCCATGCCTTTCCTTAACGGAAATTGGAATCTAATATTTCCTTCTTTCATGTCAATAATTGCACCAATCGTTCTAAGGAAAGGTCTACCAAGAAGAATAGGACATGTAGGATTGCAATCTATATCAAGAAAGATGAAATCTACGGGCACATAATTCCTATTTGCAACAATAAGAACATCATTAATCCTTCCCATAGGTTTCTTAATGGTGGAATCCGCAAGGTGCAAATTTAAAGAACAATCATCAAATTCACGGAAACCTAACACATCACACAAAGTTTTTGGAATCGTGGAAACACTAGCACCCAAATCACACAAAGCATAGCATGCATAATCTTTAATCTTAATTTTAATAGTAGGTTTCCACTCATCATAAAGTTTTCTAGGAATAGAAACTTCTAGTTCAAGCTTTTCTTCATAAGATTGCATTAAAGCATCAACGTTATGTTTAGTAAAAGCTTTATTTTGGTTATAAGCATGAGGGGGATTTAACACGGATTGCAACAAGGAAATACAATATATCAAAGAGCAATTATCATAATTAAATTCCTTAAATTCCAAAATAGTGAGTTCATTGCTATGTAAAGTTTTGACCTCTTCAATCCCACTTTTATTAATTTTAGCATCAAGATCTAAAAACTCCGAATCATTGGGATGCCTTTTAACTAAAGTTGACTCATCTCCAGTACCATATTTATCAAGATTCATATTGGAAAACAAATATTTAATAGGAGACACATCAAACACTTTTAGATCTTCATTAGTGTTATCATGAAAACTAGAAGAACACGCTTTCACAAAGCAATCTTTTTTAACAGGCTTCCTAGCGGTTCTTTCCTTACACTCATTAATGGAAATTCGCATGGCTTTGAGAGACTCATTGATGTCATGCTTAGGTGTAATAGATCTAAGTTTCAAAGAAGCAACATCAAGAGAAATTCTATCCACGTTCCTAGCCAACTCATCAATCTTAAGCATTTTTTCTTCAACCAAAGCATTGAAATTTTTTTGCAAACTCATAAATTCTTTAACAATAGTCTCAAAATCAGAGGGCATCTTATTAAAATTTCCATAAGAGTTGTTGTAGGAATTACCATAATTATTAGAGGAATTATTAGGAAATAGCCTAGAATTAAAATTTCCTCTTGTTACCAAAATTGTTCCTACCAACAAAGTTCATATCCATAGATTCATTATTATTCTCAATCAAAGTGGACAAAGGCATATCATTTGGATCAGAAGAAACACTCTTATTAGCAAACAATTTCATAAGTTCATCCATCTTTCCACTCAAAACATTAATCTCTTCAATCGCATGAACTTTTTTACTAATGGATCTTTCGGTGTGCCATTGAGAATAATTAACCATAATATTATCTAGGAGTTTAGTAGCTTCCTCTAAAGTGATTTCCATAAAAGTACCTCCCGCGGCCGAATCTAAAAGATTTCTAGAATCAAAATTCAATCCGGCATAAAAATTTTGTATAATCATCCATAAATTCAAACCATGTGTAGGGCAATTACGTATCATTAATTTCATCCTCTCCCAAGCTTGTGCAACATGCTCATGATCAAGTTGCTTAAAATTCATAATATTGTTTCTAATCGAGATGATCTTAGCGGGAGGAAAATACTTAGAGATAAAAGCATCTTTGCACTTATTCCATGAATCAATACTATTTTTAGGCAAAGAAGAGAACCAAGTTTTAGCACGGCCTCTAAGAGAAAACGGAAATAGCTTCAATTTAACAATATCATTATCCACATCTTTCTTCTTTTGCGTATCACACAAATCAACAAAGTTGTTTAGATGGGTAGCGGCATCTTCACTAGGAAGGCTAGAAAATTGATCTTTCATGACAAGATTCAACAAAGCAGCATTACTTTCACAAGATTCAGCATCGGTAATAGGAGCAATCGGAGTGCTAATAAAATCATTGTTGTTGGTATTGGAAAAGTCACATAATTCAGTATTATCTTGAGCCATCGTGACAAACAATCAATCCAACTCACAATCACACAAGAAGCAAGCAAAAAGAGGCAAACAGAAAAGGGGCGAATAAATCGGCAAAGGTGAAGTGGGGGAGAGGAAAACGAGAGGCAAATGCCAAATAATGTAATGCGAGGGAAAAGAGTTTATGATGGGTACTTGGTATGTCTTGACTTGAGCGTAGATCTCCCCGGCAACGGTGCCAGAAATCCTTCTTGCAACCTCTTGAGCATGCGTTGGTTTTCCCTTGAAGAGGAAAGGGTGATGCAGCAAAGTAGCGTAAGTATTTCCCTCAGTTTTTAAAAACCAAGGTATCAATCCAGTAGGAGATAACACGCAAATCACCTAGTACCTGCACAAACAATCAAGAACCTCGCAACCAACGCGATAAAGGGGTTGTCAATCCCTTCACGGTCACTTGCTAAAGTGAGATCTGATAAAAATAGTAAGATAAATATTTTTGGTATTTTTGTTGTATAGATTGGAAAGTAAAGATTGCAAAATAATATACGAGATGTGATGTAAATAAAAAGATGCAATATAATAAGAAAGAGACCAGGAGGCATAGGTTTCACTAGTGGCTTCTCTCATGATAGCATGTATTATGGTGGGTGAACAAATTACTGTCGAGCAATTGATAGAAGAGCGCATAGTTATGAGAATATCTAGGCAATGATTATGAACATAGGCATCACGTCCGTGTTAAATAGACTGAAACGATTCTACATCTACTACTATTACTCCACACATCGACCGCTATCCAGTATGCATCTAGAGTATTAAGTTCATAAGAACAGAGTAATGCTTTAAGCAAGATGACATGATGTGGAGGGACAAACTCAAGCAATATGATATAAACCCCATCTTTTTATCCTCGATGGCAACAATAAAATACGTGCCTTGCTGCCCCTACTGTCACTAGGAAAGGGCACCGCAAGATTGAACCCAAAGCTAAGCACTTCTCACATTGCAAGAAAGACCAATCTAGTAGGCCAAACTAAACCGATAATTCGAAGAGACTTGCAAAGATATCAAATCATGCATATAAGAATTCAAAGAAGAACCAAATATTATTCATAGATAAACTTGATCATAAATCCACAATTCATTGGATCTCGGCAAACACACCGCAAAAAGAATTACATCAAATAGATCTCCAAGAACATCGAGGAGAACTTTGTATTGAGAACCAAAGAGAGAGAAGAAGCCATCTAGCTAATAACTATGGACCTGAAGGTCTGTGGTAAACTACTCACACATCATCGAAGAGGCTATGGTGTTGATGTAGAAGCCCTCTGTGATCGAATCCCCCTCCGGCAGATCGCCGGAAAAGGCCCCATATGGGATCTCACAGGTACAGAAGGTTGCGGTGGTGGAAAAGTGGTTTCGTGGCTCCCCCAGATGTTTTTAGGGTATAAGAGTATATATAGGCGAAAGAAGTATGTCGGTGGAGCTCCGTGGGGCCCACGAGGGTGGGGGCGTGCCCTCCTATCTCGTGGAAGCCTCGTGGACTTCCAGACTTCCACTTCAAGTCTCCTGGCTTGCGTTTGTTCCAAGAAAGATCCTCGCAAAGGTTTCATTCCGTTTGATATTCCTTTTCTACGAAACACTGAACTAGGAAAAAAATAGAAATTGGCACTGGACCTCCAGTTAATAGGTTAGTCCCAAAAATTATATAAAAGAGCATATTAAAGCCCATTAAACATCCAAAACAGATAATATAATAGCATGGAACGGTCAAAAATTATAGATACGTTGGAGACGTATCACTCCGTTTGCAATCCATTAAGGTGCTCCTCCAATCTTCTCACTTCCTCAACGTATGCCTCCATCAATGGACTTTGGTAATCCTTGTTGATTTGTCTCACCACAATCTGTAAATCTCCTCGAGTGATTAGCTTCTTGATTCCCAATTCGGCAGCAATCCTGAGCCTGGCAAGGAGCCCTTCATACTCTATTGTATTGTTGGTCGCCTTTTCCCAGGCAAAGTGCATCTGGACGACGTACTTCAAGTGCTCCCCAGAGGGGGCAACGAGAAGCACGCCAGCCCCCGCACCTTGTAGGGAAAAGTCGCCATCGAAATGCATGATCCATTCCTGGGGCGCTTCCTTGCCGGGTATAACCGTTTCCAGCATTTCCTCATCAGGGGTTGGCATGCATTCTGCACTAAACTCTGCCAAGCACTTCTCTGAATTGTTGATGTGCTCTCAAACTTCAGGCCAAAGCTGGACAACTCCAAAGCCCACTCCATTATTATGCCGGTAGCCTCAGGGTTTCAGAGTATCCTCTGTAACGGGAAGCGAGTGACAACCGTAATCTCATGGGCTTGGAAGTAGTGGCGCAGTTTTCTTGAGGCCATGATGACACCAAAGATCAACTTTTGCACGCTAGAGTACCTCGGTCTAGCTCCCTATAGCAGGGAACTGATGAAGTACACTGGGCGCTACACCACTCTCTTCTTTGTCATGTCCTTGGAGCCGCCCTCGCTGTCGCGCCCATTTCTGCGTTGATCCATGCCTGGCTCTGCCGGTCCTTGCTCACTTTTAGCTTCTTCCACTTCCCGCTGTGCCACCAAGGCCGCACTCACCACTTTATTGGTTGCTGCCAAGTATAGTAGCAACGGCTCTGGTGGTTTGGGGGCAACCAAAGTGGGCACAGAGGATAAGTAGGCCTTCACCTCTTGCAAAGTTGCATCTGCTTCTGGGGTCCACTTCATGGGTCATGCCTTCTTCAGGATTTTGAAGAATGGCAGGGCATGCTCGGCAGACTTGGAGATGAACCTGCTTAGTGTAGCAATGCACCCTGTCAAACGCCTCACGTCCTTGACTGTCCTGGGTGCTTGAATCTGCTCGATAGCTTTGATCTTGTCCGGGTTGGCCTCAATCCCCCGATGGGACACAAAGAACCCAAGCAGCTTGCCGAAGGGAACACCCAATACACATTTCTCTGGGTTGAGCTTCAAGTTGATCTTGCGCAGATTAGCAAATGTCTCCTCCAAATCCTGGATGAGGGTAGCTCTGTCCGTGGTCTTGACCACGATATCGTCCATATAAGCCTCAATGTTCTTGTGCAGTTGTGGCTGGAAACCAATTTGGACTGCCCTTGAAAAATTAGACCCGACACTCTTTAATCCAAATGGCATGCGAATAAAACAGTACGTACCACACGGGGTGATGAACGAGGTCTTCTCTTCGTCTTCCTTGGACATGAAGATCTGATGGTATCCAGAATATGCATCCAAAAAGGAGAGAAAATCATAGCCTGAAGTGGAATCCACAATCTGATCAATGCGCGGCAAGGGAAATGGACCCTTCGGGCTAGCCTTATTGAGATATGTGAAATCTATGCAAAGCCTCTATTTCCCGTTAGCCTTCCGGACAACCACTGGATTTGCCAACCATGTTGGGTGCAACACTCCTCTGACCAAACCAGCTGCCTCAAGCTTCTTGATTTCCTCCGCAATGAACTACTGTCTCTCCGAGGCCTGCTACCAAACTCTCTGCTTGACGGGTCGGGCGTGTGGGCAGGCAGCAAGGTGGCGCTCGATAACCTCCCTGGGAACACTGGGGCTATCAGATGGTTGACAGGCAAACACATCAACATTCGCCCGCGGGAAGGCAACAAGCGCGCTTTCCTATTTGTCATCGAGGGTGGCGCTGATAGTGAAGGTACCATCAATGCCAGCTAGCCCTGTCGGGACCTTCACTTGGGGTGCAGCAACCTTGGATCTCTTGTTGTTGGAACTCTCCCACAAGTCATCAACGGGCACAGCGCACTCCAAAGAGGTACGCTTCCCGGATTCCTTTTCAGCATCCCTACTACCCTTCTTCTTTCCTTTGTTCTCCTTGGCGGGGACAGCTGCTGCCGCTACCTCTGCCGCGACTGCGTCCCAGCACATCTTATCCACGCAAATGATTGCATCTTTCTCATCTGACGGGATGGAACTGCCTCCTACCAGCTCGGGCATCTTCAAGGTGTTGTAGGCATAGTGGGATGCCGCCATGAACTTAGCCAAGGTTGGGCATCCAAGGATCCCATTGTACAGTAGGGGGAGGTCAACCACATCGAACACAATTTTCTCAGTCTGATAGTTCAACTCCCCTCCAAACGTCACCGGCAATGTGATCTTTCCCTTAGGACGACTCCTGCCGGGATTAACTCCTTGAAACGTGCCCGTGACCTTTAGCTCTTCCTTTGCTATCTGAAGTTTGCTGATGACCTTTGGGGAAATCAGATTCAACCTGGCCCCGTCGTCAACCAACATCTTCATGACCTTGAGGTTGCGAATTGTTGGAGAGACCAACAATGGCAAACATCCTACCACAGTGGTACGGTCAAGATGGTCCTCTTCGCCAAAGATGATGGGCGTGCATGACCATTTGAGTGGTTTCCAAGCCTCTGGCATTGGTTCCACGGCATTGACCTCACGCACCCACCGTTTGAGCTGCGGGTGAGAGGAGTGCACAGATGCACCCCGTCAATGCACAGGGCGTCAGTGGCCTTCTGGAACTCCTGCTCACTAGTTTCCTCTTCATCCCCTCTATCACTCTCATCATTGCAAGCTTCCTACTCTCGACCCCTGACGGGTTTTCCTTGGTTCCGAAAGGGTTTGCCGGGGCGATTTGCTTCACCCCTCGGCCCTTACCTCCAGCAACATTCTGACCTTTTTTCCTTATCACGCTTCTCATATTCTGCTCTCTGCCTCTTGGCGAGCTGCTCAACCTAATAACACTCTTGAAGGTCATGGCCCTTGGTCCGATGAATCCTGTAGTACGGATTGTCGCCTTTCCCAGCCTTCTCGGCAGCCGCAGCTTCCCGGCAATTAGCGCACACGGCAGCCTCCTTGCCGGGGGCTTCGGCCTGAGCCTTCTTGCCGGTACTAGGCGAGCCCGATCCTTCAACAGTCATCACTGCCTTATCCTTGCGCCTCTTGTTGCGCTTCTTGCTCTTCTTCTGACTAGTGGATTCGTCATCGTCCTCTAAGTAGACATTGATGCAATCCTCTTCTCTTGGGAGTTTCCTTCCCTCTTCCATCCGAGCATGCTTGTCCACCAAAGTGTAAAGATCTTTCACAGTCTTGGGTAACCGTACGTTCATCTTGGAACGAATCCTGCGGTTGCGCACATTGGGATGTTCCAGTGGACTCTGTTGAATCTCTGCAAGTACTTCCAGAGAGTCTCCCCTTCTTTTTGGCTGGAGAAGCTGCAAATCGCTGGGCCGCCTTGGTTCTTGATGACCGCTAGTGAAGGCGCCAATGAACTCATGGCACAGGTCAGCCCATGACGAGATGGAGTTCTCCGGCAGGTGCATCAGCCAAGACCTCACATTGAAATTGAGTGCCAAAGGGAAGTAGTTGGCAAAAACCTTCTCATCCCTTCCCCCGGCAGCCTGTACAGCGATGGTGTAGATGCTCAGAAACTCTGCCGAGTTTAGCCTTCCATCATACTTTTCGGGTATATCTGGCCTGAACGTGCGGACGGACGGCCAACGAACTTGCCCCAGCTCAAGAGTAAAGGCGGGGCACCGAACCTCGAAAGGTAGGCACCCTCCAACATCGAGTGCGGGCTCGTCAACGTCGGGTCCGTCGCACCCATTGGCCCGACGGGGGTCGTTGCGGCGCTGCTCGATGATGGCGCGCGAGTCTCCCCTCCGCCTGTCCTCCGGGGCTCGCTGTTGGCCTGGGCATGCTCGAGGGTCAGAAGAGGCCATCAAGATGTCGTCAGGTTCTTGATTCTGCCGCGCCCACGCTGGTTGCCATGGCGGTGGCTGCACCATGGGGGTGGCCCCCTCCATACGACCAGCAGCATGAGCCGTCGTCATCGCTTGGGGAGTGATACGTCTCCAACGTATCTATAATTTTTTGATTGTTCCATGCTATTATATTATCTGTTATGGATGTTTAATGGGCTTTAATATACTCTTTTATATTATTTTTGGGACTAACCTATTAACCGAAGGCCCAGTGCAAATTGCTATTTTTTTTTGCCTATTTCAGTGTTTCGCATAAAAGAAATATCAAACGGAATCCAAACGGAACGAAACCTTCGCGAGGATCTTTCTTGGAACAAACGCAATCCAGGAGACTTGGAGTGGAAGTCAGAGACGCAACGAGGCGGACACGAGGTAGGAGGGCGTGCCCAGGGGTAGGCGCCCCCCCCCACCCTCGTGGGCCCCTCGTAGCTCCACCGACCTACTTATTTCGCCTATATATACTCTTATACCCTGAAAACATCCAGGGGAGCCACAAAACAACTTTTCCACTACCGCAACCTTATGTACTTGTGAAATCCCATCTTGGGGCCTTTTCCGGCGATCTGCCGGAGGGGTATTCGATCACGGATGGCTTCTACATCGACACCATAGCCTCTCCGATGATGTGTGAGTAGTTTACCACAGACCTTCGGGTCCATAGTTATTAGCTAGATGGCTTCTTATCTCTCTTTGGTTCTCAATACAAAGTTCTCCTCGATGTTCTTGGAGATCTACTTGATGTAATACTTTTTGCGGTGTGTTTGCCGAGATCCGATGAATTGTGGGTTTATGATCAAGATTATATATGAACAATATTTGATTCTTCTCTGAATTCTTATATGCATGATTTGATATCTTTGCAAGTCTCTTCGAATTATCGATTTAGTTTGGCCTACTAGATTGATCTTTCTTGCAGTGGGAGAAGTGCTTAGCTTTGGGTTCAATCTTGCGGTGCTTGATCCCAGTGACAGAAAGGGAACCGACACGTATTGTATTGTTTCCATCGAGGATAAAAAGATGGGGTTTATATCGTATTGCTTGAGCTTATCCCTCTACATCATGTCATCTTGCCTAATGCGTTACTCTGTTCTTATTAACTTAATACTCTAGATGCATGCTGGATAGCGGTCGATGTCTGGAGTAATAGTAGTATATGCAGAATCGTTTCGGTCTACTTGACATGGACGTGATGCCTATGTTCATGATCATGCCTACATATTCTCATAATTATGCGCTTTTCTATCAATTGCTCGGCAGTAATTTGTTCACCCACCATAATATATGCTATCTTGAGAGAAGCCACTAGTGAAACCTATGGCCCCCGGGTCTACTTTACATCATATAAGTTTCCGATCTATAATTCTAGTTTACTATTTATTTTGCAATCTTTACTTTTCAATGTATACAACAAAAATACCAAAAATATTTATCTTATTATCTTTATCAGATCTCACTTTTGCAAGTGGCTGTGAAGGGATTGGCAACCCCTTTATCGCGTTGGTTGCAAGGTTCTTAATTGTTTGTGCAGGTACTAGGCAATTTGCGTGTAGTCTCCTACTGGATTGATACCTTGGTTCTCAAAAAATGTGGGAAATACTTAAGCTACTTTGCTGCATCACCCTTTCCTCTTCAAGGGAAAACCACCAACGCATGCTCAAGAGGTAGTAAGAAGGATTTCTGGCGCCGTTGCCGGGGAGATCTATGCTCAAGTCAAGACATACCAAGTACCCATCACAAACTCTTCTCCCTCGCATTACATTATTTGCCATTTGTCTCTCGTTTTCCTCTCCCCCACTTCACCTTTGCCGTTTTATTTGCCATCTTCCGTCTGTCCTTCTGTTTGCTCGTGTTACCATGTGCCTTCTATTTGCTTGCATCTTCGCTTGCTAAAAATCTATTGATATGGATCCTCATCCTCTTGCTAATCTTTTTAAAAGATCCAATTATGATGAACCAATTGCTAGTGAGTTGAGTGCACTAGATTATCTTTATGAGGTTTTGCTTGAAATTCGTGAATCTGAAAATTGTGATGAAGTGCTTTATGAAGTTATTCACGATAGATCTTTGAATAAAAAGCATGATTGCAATGATGTTATTATAAATTCTATGAATGTCAGTTGTGCTAAAAATATGCAAGACCCTAAGCTTGGGGATGCTAGTTTTGCTATGTCCACTACTTGTTGCAATGATCATGATTGGGGTGATTCTTCTTTTGATCTTGAAATTTTATTTAAGCCCCATGATGAATTTGAGATTGATAATAGTGTTTGCAATATTATTGAAAGTGGGTTTGGAAGAGTGTAAACTTTAGATCCCACATATTTGGAGAATGTTCAATCTTATGAATTTTTTGATAAAAGTGGGTTTGGAGAGGTCATGACTTTAGTTAATGTTAATCCCACTATTTTGGAAGAGTATCAACTTTGCAAGCATGTGGATCGTGTTGAAAATATTTTATGTGATAGCTATTTTGTTGAATTTTCTTATGACCCCACATGTAATTATTATAAGACAGGAAAATATGATTCTAGAAATTTTCATGTTACTAAATTACCTCTCGTTATGTTGAGATTTCTATTGTTTCTTTCCGCTTCCTTGCATATGCTAGTTTTTGCTTGCTATGATAATTTGTTTGCCTATAAGATGCCTATGCATAGGAAGTATGTTAGACTTAGATGTGTTTGTCACGTGTTTCATGATGCTCTCTTTGTGCTTCAATTCTTGTCTTTCATGTGAGCATCATTGAAATTATCAATGCCTAGCTAGGGGCGTTAAACGATAGCACTTGTTGGGAGGCAACCCAATTTTATTTTTGTTCTTTGCTTTTTGTTCCTGTTTAGTAATAAATAAATCATCTATCCTCTGTTATGAGTGTGCTTTTTATGTTTTAATTAGTGTTTGTGCCAAGTAAAGCCTTTAGGATCTTCTTGGGTGATTGTTATTTGATCTTGCTGTAAAAAACCGAAACTATGCGCTCACGAGAATAATTTTCATTTTTTTACCAGAGAGCGATAAATTACCAATTCAAACTGCAGTAGATCAATATACAAATTATTTAGGACTTCCTGATTTTCCAGAATTTTTGGAGTTACAGAAGTATTCGAAACTTACACATTGCTACAGACTGTTCTGTTTTTGACAGATTCTGTTTTTCATGTGTTGTTTGCTTATTTTGATGAATCTATGGCTAGTATCGGGGGGTATGAACCATAGAGAAGTTCGAATACAGTAGGTTTAGCACCAATATAAATAAATAGTGAGTTCATTACAGTACATTAAAGTGGTGATTTATTTTCTTATACTAACGGAGCTCATGAGATTTTCTGTTGAGTTTTGTGTTGTGAAGTTTTCAAGTTTTTGGGTAAAGATTTGATGGATTCTGGAACAAGGAGTGACAAGAGCCTAAGCTTGGGGATTCCCAAGGCACCCCAAGGTAAAATTCAAGTACAACCAAAAGCCTAAGCTTGGGGATGCCCCAAAAGGCATCCCCTCTTTCGTCTTCGTCTATCGGTAACTTTACTTGAGGCTATATTTTTATTCACCATATGATATGTGTTTTGCTTGGAGCGTCTTGTATGATTTGAGTCTTTGATTTTTCACAATCATCTTTGCTGTACACACCTTTTGGAGAGACACACATGAATCAGAATTTATTTGAATACTCTATGTGCTTCACTTATATCTTTTGAGCTAGATAATTTTGCTCTAGTGCTTCACTTATAACTTTTTAGAGCACGGTGGTGGTTTTATTTTATAGAAATTATTGATCTCTCATTCTTCACTTATATTATTTTGAGAGTCTTTTAGAACAGCATGGTAATTTGCTTTGGCTACAAAATTAGTCCTAATATAATAGGCATCCAAGATGGGTATAATAAAATCTTTCATATAGAGTGCATTAACTACTATGAGAAGTTTGATACTTGATAGTTGTTTTGAGATATAAAGATGGTAATATTAGAGTCATGCTAGTTGAGTGTGGAATTGAGAAATACTTGTGTTGAAGTTTGCAAGTCCCGTAGCATGCACGTATGGTAACGTTGTGTGACAAATTTGAAGCATGAGGTGTTCTTTGATTCTGTTCCTTATGAGTGGCGGTCGGGGACAAGCGATGGTCTTTTCCTACCAATCTATCCCCCTAGGAGCATGCGCGTAGTGCTTGGTTTTGATGACTTGTAGATTTTTGCAATAAGTATGTGAGTTCTTTATGACTAATGTTGAGTCCATGGGTTGTACGCACTCTCACCCTTCCATCATTGCTAGCCTCTTCGGTACCGTGCATTGCCCCTTCTCACCGAGAGTTGGTGCAAACTTCGTCGGTGCATCCAAACCCCGTGATATGATACGCTCTATCACACATAAGCCTCCTTCTATCTTCCTCAAAACAACAACCATACCTACCTATTATGGCATTTCCATAGCCATTCGGAGATATATTGCCATGCAACTTTCCACCGTTCCGTTTATTATGACACGCTCCATCATTGTCATATTGCTTTGCATGATCATGAAGTTGACATCATATTTGTGGCAAAGCCACCTTCATAATTCTTTCATACATGTCACTCTTGATTCATTGCACATCTCGGTACACCGCCGGAGGCATACACATAGAGTCATATTTTGTTCTAAGTATCGAGTTGTAATTCTTGAGTTGTAAGTAAATAAAAGTGTGATGGTTTTCATTATTAGAGCATTGTCCCATGTGAGGAAAGAATGATGGAGACTATGATTCCCCCACAAGTCGGGATGAGATTCCGGACGAACAATAAAAAAAGGCCAAAAAAGAGAAAAAAAAGGCCCAAATAAAAAAATGAGAGAAAAAGTGAGAAGGGGCAATGTTACTATCCTTTTTCCACACTTGTGCTTCAAAGTAGCACCATGATCTTCATGATAGTGAGTCTCTTATTTTGTCACTTCCATATACTAGTGGGAATTTTTCATTATAGAACTTGGCTTCTATATTCCAATGATGGGCTTCCTCAGAATGCCCTACGTCTTCGTGAGCAAGCAAGTTGGATGCACACCCACTTAGTTTCTTTTGTTGAGCTTTCATATATTTATAGCTCTAGTGCATCCGTTGCATGGCAATCCCTACTCCTTGCATTGACATCAATCGATGGGCATCTCCATAGCCCGTTGATTAGCTGCGTCAATGTGAGACTTTCTACTTTTTTTGTCTTCTCACACAACCTCCATCATAATATTCTATTCCACCCATAGTGCTATGTCCATGGCTCGTGCTCATATATTGCGTGAAAGTTGAAAGAGTTTGAAAAGGCTAAGTATGAAACAATTGCTTGGCTTGTCATCGGGATTGTGCATGATGGGAGCATTTTGTGTGACAAAAATGAAGAATGGCCAAACTATATGATTTTGTAGGGATAAGCTTTCTTTGGCTATGTTATTTTGATAAGACATAATTGCTTGGTTAGCATGCTTGAAGTATTATTATTTTTATGTCAATATTAAACTTTTGTCTAGAATCTTTTGGATCTAAACACTCATGCCGCAATAAAGAGATTTACATTGAAAATTATGTTAGGTAGCATTCCACATCAAAAATTCTGTTTTTATCATTTACCTACTCGAGGACGAGCAGGAATTAAGCTTGGGGATGTTGATACGTCTCCAACGTATCTATAATTTTTGATTGTTCCATGCTATTATATTATCTGTTTTGGATGTTTAATGGGCTTTAATATACTCTTGTATATTATTTTTGGGACTAACCTATTAACCGAAGGCCCAGTGCAAATTGTTGTTTTTTGCCTATTTCAGTGTTTCGCAGAAAAGGAATATCAAACGGATTCCAAACGGAACGAAACCTTCGCGAGGATCTTTGTTGGAACAGACGCAATCCAGGAGACTTGGAGTGGAAGTCAGAGACGCAGCGAGGCGGCCACGAGGTAGGAGGGCGCGCCCAGGGGGTAGGCGCACCCCCCCCCCTCGTGGGCCCCTCATAGCTCCACCGACCTACTTCTTTCGCCTATATATACTCTTATACCTTGAAAACATTGAGGGGAGCTACGAAACCCCTTTTCCACCACCGCAACCTTCTATACCCGTGAGATCCCATCTTGGGGCCTTTTCCGGCGATCTGCCAGAGGGGGATTCGATCACGGAGGGCTTCTACATCAACACCATAGCCTCTCCGATGATGTGTGAGTAGTTTACCACAGACCTTCGGGTCCATAGTTATTAGCTAGATGGCTTCTTCTCTCTCTTTGGTTCTCAATACAAAGTTCTCCTCGATGTTCTTGGAGATCTATTCGATGTAATACTTTTTGCGGTGTGTTTGCCGAGATCCGATGAATTATGGGTTTATGATCAAGATTATCTATGAACAATATTTGATTCTTCTCTGAATTCTTATATGCATGATTTGATATCTTTGCAAGTCTCTTCGAAATATCGGTTTAGTTTGGCCTACTAGATTGATCTTTCTTGCAATGGGAGAAGTGCTTAGCTTTGGGTTCAATCTTGCGGTGCTCGATCCCAGTGACAGAAAGGGAACCGACACGTATTGTATTGTTGCCATCAAGGATAAAAAGATGGGGTTTATATCATATTGCTTGAGTTTATCCCTCTACATCATGTCATCTTGCCTAATGCGTTACTCTGTTCTTATGAACTTAATACTCTAGATGCATGCTGGATAGCAGTCGATGTGTGGAGTAATAGTAGTAGATGCAGAATCGTTTTGGCCTACTTGACACGGACGTGATGCCTACATATTCTCATAACTATGCGTTTTCTATCAATTGCTCGGTAGTAATTTGTTCACCCACCATAATATATGATAACTTGAGAGAAGCCACTAGTGAAACTTAAGGCCCCCGGGTCTACTTTACATCATATAAGTTTCCGATCTATAATTCTAGTTTAGTATTTATTTTGCAATCTTTACTTTTTAATATATACAATAAAAATACCAAAAAATATTTATCTTGTTATCTTTATCAGGTCTCACTTTTGCAAGTGGCCATGAAGGGATTGACAACTCCTTTACCGCGTTGGTTACAAGGTTCTTAATTGTTTATGCAGGTACTAGGCGATTTGCGTGTAGTCTCCTACTGGATTGATACCTTGGTTCTCAAAAACTGAGGGAAATACTTACGCTACTTTGCTGCATCACCCTTTCCTCTTCAAGGGAAAATCAACGCAATGCACAAGAGGTAGCAGGGAGGCCATGGCAGGCTAGCTTGTTGCGAGCGCCAGCATTGGCAAAACCGAGCATACTCTAGATGGTGGCATGCCACTCGACCATCTGCTCGGCCATTGGTGGATATCTTAGTAGCAGCTGAGCCCGCACCATGGTTTCCGTAGCCGTGCTTGGCATGGGTGATGATGATGTGGACCGCACTGTCGCTCGGCTCCTGACGGTGCCAGCGGCGACAACACCACGTCCTTGCTGTTGCGAGGCGACCATTTGGATGGCATGGTGATGCGGTGAATGCGCTCGAGGGTCAGCGGCTCAGTTGGGCACAACGGCCTGGTCGACTCGCCCCGGGGGAGGTGCACGCGCTACGGTTGCCCCTGTGTTGGGGCGGCGATTCGCCCTGGAGCGAGTGCCACTGTTGTGGCTGTGCCCGCTGGTGAGGGGAAGGGGAGCAATCCCTTCGCCCGTACCTTGTGGAGCGTGGCCATTGGGATGTTTCTGATGCTACTCTCCTATGGTGCCTCCTGCTCTTGCTTCGGCCGCGGGGGAGGTGGTGACGGCGTCGCCTGCCTCGACCACATCCCCTGCAGCATCCACACCTTCGCGTGCCTTCGCATCCCTTGTAGCATAGGTGGTTGCGTGAGGCGGAGCCTTCGAGGTGGACGGATGAGCTGAAGTGCTGGCTTTCTTCTTGGGTGCCATGGCCTATGGCACCATCGAAGACAAAAGTGGCGATGAAGATGACGTGCTGCTCACGCTTTCAGGTTCGCGCAAGTGCTCCCCCTACTTGGCGCGCCAAAGATGTCATGGGAAACCACAACCACCTATGGGACCAAGGGCCCCTTGCTGGTTCGGCAGGGGGGAGGTCACGTTGCACAAAGAGCAGAAGAGCATGGGGCAGCACGGCAGGGATCACACGAGCAATTTACCCAGGTTCGGGCCACCGTGAGGCGTAAAACCCTACTCCTGCTTTGGTGGATTGATGGTGGAAAAGATGGTGGTGGTCGTAGTGTGTTTGCTCAGCAGGGTTGCCTCGGGGCCAAATGGCTATGAGCGTACGAAATATGAAGGGGTGGATTTGCTAATCCAGTGTTCAACCCTTTCTAAGGTTGCCATTGGCCTCCTTTTATAGGCTAAGGGGTCACCACAGTGGCAAATCAGTCATTATGCACTGATAAGATAGCAAATAGTGCTATCATACCTAACTCTGCAGGCTAACAAAGCGCATTAAATGTGCCGCTCAACGTCACATCATCGCTTGCCCGGCAAGCCTTGTCGGGCTATCTCACCAACTTCGCGCATGCTTGCTTGACACGTCGCAGGACGGGTGCCATCTATAGGTATCTTCTGTAGAAAGAGGCCGCCATGTGGCAAATGGCTGCCACTTAGTCTCTTTGCGGCTTGACACCGCACTAATAGATGACGTGCATCGCGGTGAAGTGGGTTAGTGAGGTGGATGCGTCTGCGTGAGCCCGACAGGCCTTGCCGGGGCATCTTGGAGGTCTCCTTCCGGGGGTAACCCCGACCTTGTCGAGCTCACCTGCCCGACAAGGGAGGCTTTTCCCTTGATGGTTTCTTGCTTCCCTAGTTTGGTCTTGGTCCTCTTGATCTGCATGTTGGCCTTCTGAGGACCTTGATTTCTTGTACTTGGCCTATCCTTGGTGTTGTAACCTTGCTCCCGTGCCTGGGCACAGTCAGGGAACGGACCCAGGGTTTGTTGCACCGATACAACTTCTGCCTTGTAGATTTGAAAGTAGTGTAGAGCCTCATCCTTAGTATTTAACAAATACACATAGCAGAATCTAGTGGAATCATCCATCAGCGTCATGAAATATTTCTTTCTACCTTTAGTCAACACACCATTCATCTCACGCAGATCTGAATGTATGAGCTCTAGTGGTGCCAAGTGTCTCTCCTTCACAACCTTGTGAGGCTTGCGAGGTTGCTTAGCTTGCACACACACGCATGGCACTTAGAGCCTTTCGCTAAAATGAAAATCCAGATTAAATCCATCTTGGCTAGCCGCGTCATACAACCGAAATTAATGTGACAAAGACGTGAATGTTAAACCCCAAAACTAGAATGAATTTGGTCCATGACTTTATTACAGAAATCTGCTAGGGAAAGGTGGAACAAAACTCCACAATCATATCCTTTTCTAACAAATAGCCCATACTGAGATACGACTACTTTATTGAACTCGAATACTAAATTAAACCCTTCTTTACATAGAAGAGAGTCACTAACGAGATTCTTCTTGACGGCGGGGACATGTTGCATTCAATTGCACGATCTTTGCCAAAGTAAACTTCAGATCTACCATATCAACATCATGAACAGAAGCATACGAGTCATTCCTCATCAGGACGGAACAATCTCGTGTGACCTGGTAAGAAGAGAACAAAGACACATCAGCACACACGTGAATGTCGGCCTCTGTGTCAACCCACCATTCGGTGGACTGTCAAACTAAAAGTATGGTACACAAATTACCATACCCAATCGCCTCACTATAATTGTTGCTCGTGGTCACATTGACAGACTTAGAATCATGTCCTGTCTTTCTGTACTTGTTTGGGCACTTATTTGCCCAATGTTCCTCTAAACCACAAGTAAATCAGTCATCTTTCTTTTTATCTCTCTTCTTGCCCTTCTTCTTGAAGGTAGTATTCTGCTAGACAGTGTTCTTTTCCTTGAACTTATGCAAATTCTTCTGCACCACATTGGCGATAGAAGAACCCTCCGCCCCTTTAATGTGTGAGTCATTTTCTCTCGAGTTCTGCTCAATGCTTAGATGACCAATGACATTCTCAACAGAGAATTCACATCTCAAGTGCTTGAGAGGTAGCAAAGTTTCTCCATCCAATAGGGAGTTTCGCAATAATGCAACCCGCAACAAACTTGTCCGGCAACTCACACTTCAGGAGCTCCAGCTCCTTACCGTTGCACTATATCTCATGAGCCTGTCCAGAACAGGACGGTTATCAACCATCCTGTAATCATGAAACTGCTCCATAGCATACAGTTTGCTTGCAGCATCGGTTGCGCCGAACTTAGCTTCGAGCGCATCCCACAAGTTTTTAGTGACCCGCATATGAAGGTATGCCTCAACCAACTTGTCTCCAATCACACTAAGAACGGCTTCCACAAAGATAGTGGTTGCTTCGCTGAATGCCTTATCCTTTTCAGGATCAATTGTTTCACTAGGAATCACACCACTAACCCAGAACACATTCATAGCTATGAGCCACAAGTTGGTCTTTGTCTGCCAACGCTTGAAATGCGTCCATGTAAACAGATCCTAAACACGTGTTCAACTCCTCTTTCCAAGTTCTCAATGGCATGTAGTAGTCACCCTTATAAAAGGGCCTCACGCTTACTAAACGAGCAGTATGGTAGTAAACTTTCCACCACTTGCCATACCATATGTATGGGTCTTAGAGATTAACCAGTGACTGTTACCTTTTATGGGCCAAAGCCCATCTATAATCCAACAAAAGCATCTAATCATAGAGATGATCCTAGAAAAAGATTGATTGATCGCACGAGCGTCAAGGTGCGATTGCAAAATATTCAATGATTCCTCTTCTCCTCGATCTAGCAAAAAAAATCTAGAATTCATGGAAGAGTGAATGCATCATCCGAGCAAGCCACTCGAATAATTTGATCAGTGCGTACATCACCGAGGAAAAGGAGAAGAACAAGCAAAGGAGGAAATTGAAATCCCTCGTTCACAAGACTAGAGAGCACCTTAAACTTGAACGCAAGGCTGCAAGCATGACTGCCGCAGAAATCCACACTAAGGAACATGAGATAAGCATCATGCAGAAGAACTTGATGCACTGGTTGTTGACTGCAATGGAATCCGTTCGAGCAACTCCAACGCGTCGACCCAAACGGACTGCGTTTTTGTCTGTTTTTTGTTCGTTTGGGTCGGCCGCCCGCTCGGCGTCTGCCTTGTTTGAGATTTGGGTCGGCAGTGCGCCCAATGCGTCGACCCATATATACCGGCGTGGCCGGCTGGCCGCCCTTTTTCAACAAATAGCAAAAATTTTGCATTATTTCACATACAAATTTTACATTATTTCATAAGCAAACATATAGTTCATAATCAAATAAATATTATAGTTTCAACCAAATAAATAGCATAGTTTTACAAGCCGAATAAAAGTAAAATAGTCTCTCGCATAGTTTTGCAAGCCGGATAAAAAAGATACATCTATTGGTTACCAACATGAGCCCACATATGCTCAACCAAATCATTTTGCAGTTGCATGTGAGTTTTTCAATCACGCATGTCATGATGAAATTGGGTGAACTATTCAAACGTTGTCGCTCCTCCATTCTCAGGCACAACATTCTCACCTTGAAACTGAAACCTTGATCGTAGAGACGTTCCGGGCGCTCATCTTATATGATCATATTGTGCATGATCACACAAGTAGTCATCACCTCCCACAGTTTCTTCGTGCTCCAAGTCTTAGCAGGATACCGAACGATGCCCCATCGAGATTGCAAAACACCAAAGGCACACTTGACGCCCTTTCTAGCACTCTCTTGCTCTTCGGCAAATCTTTTCCTCTTCTCTCCGACATGGTTGGGGATTGTCTTCACAATAGTAGTCCACTGAGGATATATACCGTCACCCAAGTAGTATCTTTTGTCGTAGTTGTGGCCTTTGATGGTAACATTAACCGGTGGGCTGTTGCCTTCGGCAAGCCTAGCAAACACCGGCGAGGGTTGAAGCACGTTGATATCATTGTGTGATCTGGCCATGCCAAAGAAAGAGTGCCAGATCCAGAGATCTTGAAATGCCACGACCTCAACTATGACAGTGCAAGCCCTGACATGGCCCTTATACTGCCCTTGCCAAGCAGGAGGCAGTTCTTCCACTCCCAATGCATGCTGTCTATGCTGCCAAGCATCCCTAGGAAGCCCCTGCCAGCATTCATCGCCAATAAGCGGGTTGTATATTGGGAGTCGGCTCTCTCAAGTACCCAGGGCCAAAGACAGCAATAACAGCCCTACAGAACTTGTAAAGGGAGTCTAGGCATGTAGACTCGCTCATACGGACGTACTCGTCAATGAGGTCACCGGGCACTCCATATGCAAGCATTTGGATGGCTGCAGTGCATTTCTGATAAGAGGAGAAGCCAATCTTTCCAAGGGCATCCTCTTTGCACTCAAAATAGTCATCGTAGCCGACCACCCCTTCTCTAATATGGTTGAAAAGATGCCTACTCATACGGAAAACGACGGCGGAATTTCTGATGTTTGAACAACAGGTTGGTTGTGTCAAAGTAGTCCTTCCAAAGAAGGAAATGCCCGCTCTCTCGGTTGTGATCCAAAGAAAATACAGTGACATGATTCAATGTGTCCGTGCCGATGCAAATTCGGCTCAAAAATGGGCCAGGAATGGGTCGGCAGGCGGACGAAAAGCGAACGCGCGTCTCTTTGGGTCGGCACGTTGGGCCGACTTTTCTATTCATGTCAACCCAAACGGACGCGCGCGGACGAAATGGGTCGGCGCATTGGAGTTGCTCTTAGAGGCTCAACCCCAGTGTGATGAGAACCTGCGAAGATTACACTGGAAGAAAGCAGGCAGCAGATCCAACCCCCTCCGCCTCAACGAAAGTGCAATCCCCTGCAAAGAAATCTACAACTCGCTGCGCTTTTCTAGTGAAGAAAACCAAGGCTGTCGAAGTTGCAACGAAGAAAAGGAAGAATTCATACATTGCTGAGAAGCCACCGAAGAAAAAAAAGAAGTTTGGCACCAAAGGTCGGTGCACATGTCTCCGTGACTCCCCAAACAACTACACCAGCTGTCTAGACTAATTATTCAGAGAATGCCACACGAGACATTGTTTCTTATGCAACATTCCTTGAAGAATCTCGTCGTACCGGTGACACAGAAATGGTCATTCCTGAAGAGTTAGGGTATCATCGCCACCCAATGTCGTAAATGTTGAAGGCGGCCAAGATGTTGATATTGATGGGGATGTAACACCCCATATCTATGATAGAGTTTTGGGAGTCACAAAAACCCAGAACCCCAATCAAAGGTGCTACTCCTTCTGTCAAATCTCCAAAATTAGCCTTCGATCTTGCTGCCATGGTTGTTGATGAAGAATTGTAGCGATCACCTCTCCAAAGACTTCACAAAATTCAATTTCACGAAGATTGGGTCATCCTAGTGGCTTGCCACGTAACATTAGCATAAGTCATTTGTCAAGGCACCTTCACCCATTACTAGACCGTAAAGGCGTGCGTTGCCACGCCCATCCATCCTAAAACAAATATATAGACATGTTAATGAAACTTATTAGACTTTGGAAACATTTGATAAAAATTGAACGATTCAAATTAAAAGCGTGTCGATATAAGTAGTGCGGCATAATTGTCAACCATTAGTTAGAATCAATCCACTAATGGCATAAATCCTTTGTGGTTTACTTTTTTCCTATATCAAATTCATCCAAAGAAATGAATGAGAAATAGACATAACAAAAAAATGTACAACATTCTATCTTCTGGAGGCTAGCCTTGTCTGATTTTTGAACATGATTCAACTGTCCAAGAGAAGTACTTTGGTGGAATATCCCCATAGAATTGGCTATCTTCCCAAATAAAATGGGCATGTTGCAGCAGGCACAGATGGTATTCAAAATCAGGACCCTTAGACGTGTACCGATCTTCCATCGGAGTTTTTTTTACTAAAAAGAGAGCACTTAAAGAGGCGGTCGTTGTACCTTTTTAACTCAATCTAGTAAATCAGTACCAGATCCCTCTTCACCAGCGTAATCCTCAAATGTTCAATAATCAAAATAGTTCAAATTCTTGTAATAACTTGTAGTTTACTAGAAACATGATATATTATGTTACAAGGACAAAGAGCTTACACTACTGCGTGGAATCCACCAGACCCCCAAACCCTCCCACAAGATCAACTCGCATCCTCACCTAAACTCTGAAATTGCACCATGAATTTTCATTATTTAAGTAATAATTAAACATCCCAATTCAGAAAGAGATAAAACATTATACTATGGCAATAAAAGGTATTCGCTATAGTTTACAGACATTCCGTTTGTAGTTTCTTGATGGTATGATCATGTTCGTATGGAAACAAAGTAATTGCGCAAATAATGACAGAAACAACAAATTCTAGAGCAAGCAAAATAAAAAATAATGACGGAACCATCTTTATGATTTTCAAAGATAAGAAAATGTAAATTACAACTTAACTTAATTATAATTAATTATCTGGTTCTAGTTTAAATACAGGTAATACAGAAATGCATACGATTATGTCCCTTGAATGCCTTTTTTCATTCACAGTTGCAACTCATTCAAGAAACAGGAAGACAAACTTTTGATTCCCTTCCTTGTTTCATTATCCCATCTTGTAAGTAAGAATCTGTAAAAGAAAAATAGAAAATAGACGATGTAAACAAAATACCATCTTTGCAGAGAAAATTATATTATGAGCGTCTCCTGAAACCTGCTTAAATGCACATTTGAAGATCGAAGAGGAGACTGAGATAACACGGGAAAAAGCTCAATGAGTAGCAAGCAGCAGGGAAGAAAAAAGATGGGAGGAAAGTCAAGTGGACATAACGACGTGAGCTAATCGCTTTGCTTCTCTTTGTATCAATCCAAGGCGCTCTCCCTGCTCCTAAACGACATAGGAAGCGGCAAGTAGGAGAGATAGAGAGGCTAGGGCGCTTGAGGAAGGAACGACAACTGGCGCTTGAGGAGGCTATGGCGGCGGCGGCGGCGGTGAGGAAGGCACGGCAGACGCAAATTCATGAAAGAGAGGCAGGGGATGCAAAGTACGAGCCAGACACCATATGGGCCTGTATTTCAGCTAACACGGTTGGTTTGGCCCGATTAATGAGAGGACACCTAGGTCAGCCTGCGGAGCAGCGGCCCTGAGCCGGGCGGGCCGCGCGAGTAAGGACGTGAAAAACAGGTAGAAGCTAGTCGACGCGCGGTAGATGGATCTGGAACGTCCAGTATTGCGATCCAACGGTCGAAAACGTTAAATCACTGTGAGAACGTCGTAGCTCGCCCCGTTTTACTGTTTCTCAATAAGATCTCTATGGGCATGTACTCTCATAACACCTTCACTTGAATAAACTCAAGGGGATGGACCTTCACTTGAATAAACTCAAGGGGATGGCACTAGAGCTCTTGGGCCTATTTATAGCCCCCAAGTTCCTACTAGAGTTTGAGTCTGAGGATACCAAAAGTTGTTTCCACTACAACACTAAGTTTTATCTACACCCTCCGTTCCTAAATATAAGTTTTTTTAGACATTTTAAATAGACTACAACATATGGATGTATGTAGACATATTTTAGAGTATAGATTCACTCATTTTGCTCCGTATATAGTCACTTGTTGGAATCTCTAGAAAAACTTATATTTGGGAACGGAGGGAGTATAATATGTAGTGTAAGAAAAACGCTCTTATATTATGTGACTTAGGCAGTGGTATTTTTGCCATTAAAGCGGTTATTTTGCCAATCGGCTCTTTTTGGCGACTCTGCTAGAGTTGCTCTTAGTTTGCAAGTGAATTTGATTTGAATTACTCCCTCCGTCCTACAATGTAAGACATTTTCTGACGCTAGTGTACTGTCAAAAGACGTCTTACATTATAAGACGGAGAAAGTATATAATACTACCACATAGTTTGTTTGCCCTACGTTTCTAAACAGAAACTGGCCTGCAACTATTCTGCGTGAAAAGCTTAGACATCTTCACGCCTCTCTTTTACATCATGTATCCATCCAAATTAACCAAGCTGTCTAGTCCTATAGCATAAACTCTGCTACTCGCGGATTGCACACAGTTTAGATACAATTCTCACAACGAATCTCGGAAGGAGAAATAGGATCATCACAGGACGAGTATCAAAACTTTTGGTGAATATACTCTCACGGAATTTCCTTTATCGGGAGTATGTGCAGAATTGAAGCTTGGGAATTTTCAGTAAATCGTTTGCAGCCGCTGCTCTGCCACACCACTTTCTTTCTCAATGTATGAAGTCCTTAGAATATCAGGTTGAGGAGATCTTGGTGCAGGCAAATATGATGGAATGGAGTCAAACTTATGACCAGGGGAAGCAGCGGCAGCTTCGGCCATGAAGTTCTGGAAAGCAACACAGTCGTCAGGGGAGCAGAAGGGCAACAATGATGTTTGTAAGGCAAAATGTGATGCAAAAGCAACACATTTTGGAGTCCCAACATAACAGTAGTAGGACACTAGAGAGCAAAAGGCAAGATGTGATAGAAAAACAAGTAAATTGGAGCCAAAACCATTTTATTATAATGATCACAATTCAAAATTAATGTTCTGTTTCTAATGCCAAAGTTCTAATTCCAAACATCAACTATAAAATGATGTGGTACTTTAAGTAGTGTATTTTTATGTACAAAGAGTAGTGGAAAAGCATAGCTGAAACTAACTATTAAGGAATATATTGTAGAGATAACAAAAGAGATGAAGAAATTTGTTGATGTTATCTAAAACCGAAACTGCATCTGAACCAATTGACCCGAAAGAAACCAGTTTAGTTGAAATAGTCTACCAGAAGTAGTCACCGAGCCTGTTTAGCCATGCATTCAGACCGGTCAGTAAGGACTTGAAGAAAACTAGCATGGATTCTATTCTCAGATAGGCTGTGATAAAGAGGACGGGCTGAGCCCTAGACAGTAGACCAAACACAGGCATCCAATTAAGAGAAGTAATTTTCAGTTTTTCAGCAAACAAAGGATTGGAAGCAGCACCTTATGCTTTACATACACAACCATGGAGTCAACCACAAGTATTTCCCTGCCATAACAAGATGAAGTCCTACCTAAAAGATAAAGCTGTTACTTAACAGAAGTACAATTTCATAGAGAAGTCACTGTTACCTTTATCAGTTGTTCTGCAGTCTGAACATCTGTTGCAGAACTTCCATTGATTTCAATAGACATTGCATCCTCCTCCAAATCGTTTATCAAGATGCTCGATCTGCTAGCGCGGCGAATGTAATCAATTCTTGCACCAGTCGGGCCAATCACGGCTTCAGCATAGATAATTGGAACTTGCATCTTTTCAGTAACCTGTCAATTGTCAAATAATCCACCATCACAAGCATATACTAATTATTGTTGTGAAGAAAAACAAAACATGTAGGTAAGCTTAGAAACTCTACAACACAAACTATACAAACCTGTGCAGTGATTGCTGGTGATTTACTAGTTAATGGACGCACAAGCACATGTGAAGGTGCTTCTGGGCCACACGCAGACACACGACAGTGCAGAAGGTTTTCCACAGTGGCTGGTGGATGCATCCTCAATGATTGAGATGCTTGCAGTTCATATTCAGACATACCACGAGGTGTCGGTAGATCAGCAGCTGCGGATGGAGATACCCTGCTGGTATGAGATTCACCTCCATATAATGATATTCCCAGGTGTGGACGTTTTCCCATTGTAGCCGATTGACATGTCTTCCTCAGTGAATGTGCTTGGTGACCATGCACAGATATAAGGGAGCGTATTCTTTCAACAGTAGCTGATGCACCGATTGGTGAAGTTGCTCGTAATTCATATGCTGTCAGGTTGTGGTGTGAACCTAATTCAATAGGAGCTGATAGGTATGTTCCCTTGGGTGGTGAAGATGTTTCTTGTCCATACGCACTTATACCATGGTGTGGAGGTGTAACTGATCGATATCTTCCAAAAGAGGTAGGAGCTTCGACAGGATTCCTGCATCTCATGTAGTAAGTTCCAGTCCATTGGGGTTCACGCTGATGATCGTCGGAATGGCAGAGTGGACTAACTGCTTCCAGACAGCCTTCGGGGTGGTCACTGTAGTAAAGCGGGGGCATTCCCTCAGGATGGTCACTGTAATGACATTGGGGCATTTCCACATGTAACATCGACAAAGGCACCTGAAGATATAAGAGTTCCTCTGAATCAAATATTGGGTAGTGTAGAAAGCGGTGGCAACGGATCGGATGCGGATCGGATAGTCCTCCTAACACTTCGATTTTCATATTTTCGGAACAAATACGAATGCAAATACGGATGTTATGGATACGAATGCGGATCGAATGTTACTCGAATACGGAGGCATATCGGATGTTTACTCAATTAAGAACAGAAAAGAATAATAGTGACACATTAGTTAAAGGAAATGAGTCAATAGCTATGTGACAGAAAATAATCAACTTGAAACACATAATAAGTTAATGGTAGACATGTTAATGAATAAATACTACTATAATGCATAATAGTTTTTAAGTTTAATCATACAAAAAGTAAATTTAACAACTTATTAAGCTTTTATATTGGATAATTGGCATATTGGGGCTAGACTTGCTTAAATTAGCTCACGGAATTTTATTCGGATACAGATATATCCACTTCCATATCCATATTTGTGCCAAAATCCAGTACCACATTTGTATTTGTATTTGTAAAAAATAAACCCGGATATCTTCCATTTCCATTTTAGTTTGGACGTGGATGCTTCGGATACGAATATGCATTTTCTCGAATACAATTGTCGGATATTTCGGATTATCCGCCACTTCCCACCCTTAAAGAATCTACTATAACTTTCGATGGCTGTTACAAGAGTAATGTTCAAAACAGTGGCAACTACTTACATGAGGGTCAAACAATGGGATAACACTTCGATCAACCAGGTACTTCCTCAAATGAGAAGCAACAAGTTCCAAAGCCTTCCGCACGCGTGCAGGTTGTCCCCATATTTCAACAATCCTATCTTTTTCAAGTGCAACAGGCGGCAAGTCACAATCTGCATGGTCAAAGCACGCAAGGAATGACATACTGGCTAAAGGACACTGGATGCTGGAACAATAAACCCCATAATAACCACCGTCCGTTCAAATAAGTGACGTGGTTTTAGTTCAATTTTAAAAAGATAGTATATGATCCAAAGGACATCAACTGAAAGAATGGCATACTGAAACTGCTTATCATCGTATCGAAAAGATAGTAACTCGAGGTAATAGCAACTTTCTGTTAAAATAAAAGTGAGCTCGGCATAAGGGTGAACCCACTTTTGGCTAAATGATGGATGCAGTGGAAAACTTAATTCATCTCATTTTTAACAGATGATGCATTCTCTTATTTGAACTCATTGTAGAAACAGTTTCCTGCCGTAGCATTCAGGCAATCTTTTGGTGATAGGTGCATATGACTACAGTACTAACACACAAGTCAAGCAAATCAGTTACACAAAAATCAAAGGATACATGATTGGATGGTTGGTAGGACTTAGAATTTGAAGTACATATTGTACTCTATCGAAACCCTCTACATGTAGATTAATACACGTGCAAATTATACCTACATTGATTGAACTATCTTCTTCTGCCTTCAGTAGCAACTTGACTGATTTCTCCATAACCAAACTAATAGGGAAGCAAGCCCAACATTTTCAAGTAGCACACATATACATCATTAAGGCACAAACCAATACTACAACTACACAACATTTCAGAACTGCTTTTCAGCCTATGATTGACACATGCAACCTTGTTTGAGAAAATATACTAATGTAAAAGCAACAAAACATCATATGTTTTCCAAATTTCAGCTTTGCGCCAACTAAGTAACTATATGGTTAAGTAAGCCACAATTCATGTTCCTTATTGACAGACATCAACAGTTCAACTCCATAAGTGCATATCATCCACAGAATCACATGTATACTAGTACATTATGACAAATCAATGATATGGATACAAGGAAGCAGTGGATGTGGATAAGTGAGCTTACAGGTAGACCAGAAAAAATAACATACCAAGGACATAAATGTTAGTTTTGGAAGCTTCCTCGATAGAATATATCATCAAACCTTGCTCCCCGATAAGGCTCACTGCCTGTTCACTTGGTATAAGGATCCGTGCCACAACTGTACTGTCAGACCCCATGTTTAAGCCATCATCATAAATTATGTGCTGATATACTCTCAATAGTGCATCCATGGCTGGAGGTATTAATTCATCTGGTTGCTCCTTTGCGAAAATGATAACCTTTCAATGAAAAAGATGAAATATTTTTTTAGGACAACTGAAAGACGAATCATGTCTCCTTTCCATAAACTGAAGTCCATCGGCTTTAGGACCACTGTATTGCAAAACATGCCTTCTTCCATATGCTGATATACACTAAGAAAGGAAAATAAGTAAAGAATGTGTGGTATAAAAACCAAAAAAGGCAAGATGCAGCAATGATGGAATACTAAGCATTAAGCTAAAGAACTATTAAATCCGTAGCAGCCAGTTCCCTGCTAGAGTGCAACATACTAGAGTGTTAACACAGCATGCTGAGAAAATAAAGTCCACATCTCCATGCGAATTACTAGTTGATTGTTAAGCCAAGACAGATGGGGCCAGAAATTTAGTGTAAACAGGTCTAAATTCAAAAAAAGGCTTGGTTGCAACGGAAAATAACGCAAGGTATATATGGACAACGAACACCTATGTCAACAATTAAGAAAATTCTACCATATTTTAGACATAAAAAGAATACAAAGGTGTGTTTTCCAATTAATTAGGTTAAATCCTTAGGTTGATCAAGTAGAAACAAGATATCTGTTCAATCAACAACTTACAGCTCTTTCTGCCCCCGCAAGATGACCACCTATTATACGGATACATGCTTTTGTTTCCTCGCACAGTCTTCTAACCCTCTCTCCTTTGTAACCAATTATCGGACCGAGCTTTGTAGCAGAAATTAGCATCCTGAAGACTGTAGTTCCAGGCCAATCAGGGTACCTATTTTCACCAGCAGAGCAAGTGGTATCGTCACCAGGGCCTACATCATCAGTACTGCCTTGTCCCGTAACAGTCCCGAGAGCTTCCTTCTGAGATTTCCTGACCATTTGAGTAACCCACCGCTCTGTTGAATTTCTCTGCATCTCAGTCATTCCCACCAAGCACTGAAGCATCACAACAGATAGACAAATACAATAGTGAAAAACTGTGTGCACTTTAGCTATTCCCAGTAGCACTGAAGCATCACAACATAAAGTGATGAGGGCATCCCTAGCTCTTTACCATCTTCTCATGTTGCTGATCAAGTCACTATTCAAATAAGCTTAATGATCCATGTATTGGACCAATAACAAGAGCACGTGCCAACAGGAGTGGACCCAGCGAAAAAAAGACCCGGTGTCTATACTATGCATGACATATAGCAAGGAAATTTCTTGGACCCGGTGTCCTGTGCACCCCTATGGTTGAACCTGGGTACGCCCCTGCGTGCCAAGTTACTATCACAACAGGTGAATTCTCTCTTAATTGATTTTGACAATTTAAATGATGAGGACTTTATACTGCCTAAATCCCTGTATCTTTGCATGATTAGGTTCGAAGCATCGGAGAACATGAGCAAGGAGTGGAACATGTTGACATCTAACAATAAGGTGTGCACGAGGAGGCATGGGGAGAAGTGGTGCCATCATCAAATGAAGAGAACACAAGATGGAAACACGATATTCCCTTCCAGATTCGGATTGACTGCCAGAAAGTCCATAATTGAAATAGGTGCAGAATGTGTATGCGTGCTTCAAATAAGGCAAATAAATAAAATTTGGATCCCCTAAAAAAAATACATTTTGGAAAGCTGGATCTGTGTGCTTTCCAAACTGTATGCTGCCAGCCTTTGATTCGAAGAGATTGAGTAGGTATCTTCAAAAGAATACGTCGGTGCTAATCTGAGTTTCCAAACAGAGTCATATGAGTTAGGAAAGTTATAGCTCGGTTTGTTTTCGACTCCAACCTTTGAGCATCCAGAAGTCTTTATATACCCTTGTAAGTCGTGGCTTGGAGGTCAGACCACGTTTAAGACTATTGTAAAACTCCGGAGAACTGCGCAAACATTCATCTGAATTCCTATACACCAAGTTCATTTCAACAGGGTGCATTTTCTACCGAAAATTTGGGCGTCATCTGTTGTTCCGCTGGGAACTAGGAACTGCTTGTGCTCGGAGGATCCTTACGCAAGTTTGTGGTGTTGCGAATTTCTGACGGGTTGCGAATCGTTGCATCTGGCAGCAGGTGAATAGCCAAAGAAATTGCAGAATTACACAAGTTATCTACGTCGGTCTCTGAGAACGTCGGGTCATCCCGTATGATAAAGACAAATACAATACTGAAAAAACTTGTGCATTTCACACATTCCCACTAGCACAGATAGAAAAGCACAACCATAAAAGCGAACCTAGGAATAAATGGGTAACAGCTAGTAGGATTTTTCCTGTTAAGCTAAATCACATTTGTACCGAGATAAAGACTGAAATCAAGAACTCAGGCATACTAAAGAATGCAGGAACAAGTACATAACTTGCAGAAAGCCCCCCCCCCCCCCCCCCCCCCCCCCCCCCCCCCCCCCCCCCCCCCACGCACACACAAAACGGAGACAAATGACTACTAGTACAAGATTACGATTAAATCGAAGCACACCAAGCTGATAAAGGTCTAACACAGCTCGATCTCAAGCAGCAGCGTGCCAGCACTATGGGAACAAGCCTAAAACCCCACACTCTAAAGCCAACGATTATACCAAACAAGGGGCCTCCTTCTAGCATCAGAATCTCGCAACTAAGCCGACCTTCCGCGACTCGTCCCCCAGAACGGAGCTCTGTGATTCCCGCGAGGAAACCGAGACCACACCGTAGCGCCCTGTAGGCCTGCTGCGCTAGCCATGCCAATCAGAGGACGCGCCGCACGGACTCAAGAGGGGCGAGAGCGGGGAAGGGGAGGATACCTTCAATCAGCGGCCGGCGGCGCGGTCAGCGCCCTGTCGGCGGAGGCGTGGAGCTCGTGGGTGGCGACGCCGGAGCAGGAGGGAGGAGAGGGTTTGGGGTTTAGAGTTGGTGGGGCCGAGAAGGTTTTGGGTAGGGACCCACATACTCCCTCCTTCCATCTATATAGGACCTAATACGTTTTTCGAGATTAACTTTGACTAAATATTAGAGCAATAATATATGACATGTGACTTACACAAAGTACACTATTAAATTCGTGTGTGAAAGGATCTTTCAATGATATAATTTTCACATTGTGCATGTCATGTACTATTAATCTTATCAATAGTCAAAGGTGGTCTTAAAAACGCATTAGGCCCTATATAGATGGAAGGAGGAGTATGCAAAGTTCCCTTTTTTTAAATGATACTCCCTCCGTTAAAAAAAATGTTTTGGACGACATTTTGCGAAAACCACCTCCAGTTTGGCATAGAACTATTTTTTAATATATATAAAAAATATTGACGAAAAAATCAACAGAAGGGGGTCCACCACGCAGCCACAAGCCTCGGGCTCCCCCCCTAGGGTGCGCCCCCTGAGTTTGTGGGGCCCTGGCAGGCCTCTGAAGCCCATCTTCTGCTATGCCATTTGACCTAGAAAAATGAGAAGGGGGTTTCGCGACGAAGCGCCGCTGTCTAGAGGCAGAACCTTGGCAAGAGCACTTTTGCTCTCCGGCGGAGCGATTCCGCCGGGGAAACTTCCCTGAAAGGGGAAATCGAAGCCATCCTCATCACCAACGGTCCTCTCATCGTGGGAGGACTAATATTCATCATCTTCATCGGCATCATCTCATCTCAAACCCTACTTCATCTCTTGTATTCAATCTTTGTCTCAAGACCACAGATTGGTACCTGTGGGTTGCTAGTAGTGTTGATTATAGCTTGTAGTTGATGCTAATTGGTTTATTTGGTGAAAGATTATATGTTCAGATCCTTAATGAGATTCAATACTCCTCTGATCTTGAACATGAATATGATTTGTGAGTAGTTACTTTTGTTCTTAAGGACATGAGAGAAGTCTTGGCATAAGTAATCATGTGAATTTGGTATTCGTTCGATATTTTGATGATATGTACGTAGTTGCTTCCTTTAGTGGTGTCGTGTGAACGTCGACTACATGACACTTTATCATCTTTGGGCCTAACGGAAGGCGTTGTGGAGTAGTAATTAGATGACCCCGCGGTAGGCGCCCCCCGTGCTATTTTCAAGTTTCCCTTATGGGGCAATCTGACGTAAGAATCATCTGCTAGAACGTTCGCGGTCTCAACTCCCCCGCTCGCCGTGATGTCGTCCGCGACATGGCGCGTGACGCGCACGCCACCATCGTCTGTCTCCAAGAGACAAAACTGCAGTTTGTGGACGACTCATCCGGGGCATGCTTGGCCCATGCTTTGTTGCAAACTACTTCGCCCTGCCTGCGGCCGGCACTCATGACGGAATGATTCTCGCCGTCTCCGACCGGTTCTTCTCCATGTCGGGCCGCCACGCATCAACGGCCACCATTTCTGCCACAATCACCATGCTCAATGATAACGTCGCCTGGACTATCTCATGCGTCTACGGCCCTCAAGGAGAGCAGGACAAGCTGGCTTTCATTGAGGAGTTGAGGGCTCTATCTGCCGTCTCTAGGAATGAGTGGCTTTTACTGGGTGACTTCAACCTCATCACTAAAGCGGCAGACAAGAACAACAGCAACATAAACCGCCGACTCATCGGAAAATTCAGGAGGGCCCTGGACTTCATGAAATTAAAGGAGCTACATTTATGTGGACGGAGGTTCACCTGGTCCAATGAACAGGCTAGTCCGGTCCTGACAAAGATTGACCATGTTTTCACTCCGACGACTGGGATATGCTCTTCCCAAATGCCCACCTCCAGGCCATCTCCACGGCCTTCTCAGACCACGCACCGCTATACCTTCAGGGATGTGTTGACAATCCAAGGAAGCCATCCTTCAAGTTCGAGGAGTTCTGGTTGCGCCTCCCTGGCTTCCACGAGGCCGTCTCCGTGGCTTGGAACAAGCCCGTCCAGGCTCATGACGCGATCTGCAGGATACACATCAAGCTTTGCAGGACTGCGAAGGCCTTGCATATGTGGAAGAAGGAGAAGGTCGGTGTGCTTAACACCCATATCTCGGTGGCGAAAGAGATCATTGGGCGGCTAGATGTTGCAGAAGAGGGACGGACCCTCTCTGAGCCTGAAAGGGAGCTTCGGCGTCAGCTTAAGGCATCCTACCTTGGTCTCCTCACCATTCAGAAAATCAAGCTCAGGCAGCGTTCGAGACTAACTTGGATCAGGCTCGGCGACGCCACCACCAAGCTCTTTCACGCTCGGGCAAATGGCAGAAGACACAAGAACTTCATCCAATCCATCAGGACCAACACCGGGCTAGCGATTACCAATGAAGATAAGGAGCAAGCTCTCCTCGATCACTTCCAGGAGCACCTCGGAACGGCCACGCAACGGACGAAACGCATAGTTTGGGAGAACATCGGAATCCAACACCACGATCTTTCGGAGTTGGACGCCCCTTTCGACGAGGATGAAATTAAGGAGGCAATTTTTTCCTTACCTTCGGTCAAAGCACCCAGCCCAGACGGTTTTATCGGTGTTTTCTTCAAGTCCTGTTGGGGGGTCATCAAGACCAACATCGTGAATGAAAGCATGCAACTGGCTAGCCTTCGCGGCGATTGCGCGGGCCTGATAAATTCGACAAAAATTATCCTGCTGCCAAAAAAGGCAAACACCACCTGGATTGGGGACTACCATCCAATCAGCCTGATTCATAGCATATCCAAGATCTTCTCCAAGCTGTTAGCAAACTGTCTAGCTCCGATGCTCCCTGCGCTAGTCTCCAATTGTCAGAGCGCCTTCGTGAAGAAGCGGTGCATCCATGATAACTTCTTGCACGTTCAAAACTTGGTGAAGGAGCTGCATCGCACTCAAACGCCCGGCCTCTTCCTCAAACTGGACATCTCAAAGGCTTTTGACTCCGTGGGCTGGGCCTACCTGCTGGAGGTGCTTCAGCAACTCGGGTTCAGTCAGCGCTGGCGGGACTGGATTTGCATGACCCTCGCAACATCTTCCTCCAGGATCCTGTTGAATGGGGACCCAGGCACCCCTTTCGCTCATGCATGCGGCCTGTGTCAGGGTGACCCCATATCTCCGATGCTATTCATCCTGGCCATCGACCCTCTCCAGCTTATGCTCCGTGCGGCCTCCCTGGAGGGGATCCTCAAGCCGATCAAGGCTCGTTCAGCTACCTGCAGAGTCTCCCTCTATGCCGATGATGCTGGCATCTTCGTCAATCCGGACAAGGATGAGATCGACGCCATCGCAAAGATCCTTGCCTGTTTTGGCGAGGCTTCGGGACTCATCACCAACGTAACCAAGACGGAAGTGTTCCCCATCCGCTGTCACGGGCTCGATCTTACAAACATCCTTTCAGGCTTCCCCATGAAGATTGCCTCCTTCCCCACAAAGTACCTGGGCCTCCCCCTCCATACTGGCCGGCTCAAAAGAGCGGACCTCCAACCTCTCTTCGACAAGGCAATGGGCAGACTGCCGGGATGGAAGGGCAAAAACCTCGCTAGGCCTGGAAGGGTCTCCCTGGCAAAGTCCGTCTTGTGCGCTATCGCCACACACCACCTCACTGCGTTCCCCCTCCCGGTTTGGGCAAACCACAAGCTTAGCAAGATTTCACGAAATTTCATTTGGAGTGGCGACAACTTTGAAAACGCGTCTGGGGGACACTCCCTGGTCAACTGGAAGACGGTGTGCAGACCAAAGGCCCTTGGTGGGCTCGGGATCACAGACCTCGAGAGATTTGGCAGGGCTCTTCGCCTGCGCTGGCCTTGGCTCATGTGGACCGACCCTAACCGGCAGTGGGTGGTCTCCTCCCTACCCTACGACGAGGTGGACATGGCGCTGTTCAGGGCTTCCACCACCATCGCGCTGGGGAACGGCTGGAAATCTTTGTTCTGGCATGACGACTGGACGGGAAAGGGCCCTCTGCGATTGCTTGCCCTCGAGCTTTACACCATCGCCACGAGAAAGCAGAGATCGGTCATGAAAGAGTTTCAGGACAATAACTGGATCAGATCAGTCGCCAGACTGAGCACACCAACACAGCTGCAGGAGTTCATTACGCTGGCAACTCTGGCTTCGCAAACCATGCTGACCCCAGACCGCGAAGACACCATCTCTTGGCGTTGGACCCCAAACGGCACCTACTCCTCTGCCTCAGCATACACGGCCCAGTTCTGTGGATCCTTCCCCAGGTTCACGCCGTCCAAGATTTGGGAGGCCCATGCAGAACCAAAGTGCAAACTCTTCTCCTGGCTGGTCCTCCATGGAAAAATCCTAACGGCAGACATGCTAGCTATTCGTGGCTGGCCACATGACCCTATTTGTCCTCTCTGCCTACGGGCACCGGAAACTGCTAACCACTTGTGCAAGGACTGTCCGTTCGCGGTGGCGGTTTGTTCGCATGTACAACGATGGACTGGGGACGCGCCGGCGGCCCCGATGGCAACGTCGCCTGCCATGAGTATCTCTGAATGATGGGACTCGCTCATCGCCCCGCTCACCAAGGAAGATAGTCGACGTCGCAGCGGTCGCTTCCTCTACACCATCTGGAATATATGGAAGGAGCGTAACCGTTGCATCTTCAACGGGATCCGCCTAACTCATGTGGAGGTGGCTGCCCTCGCGTTCGACGACATAAGACAGAGGGCCATGGCCTTCGGCAGGGCCCAAGTGGCGACCGGCATTGGCTGACCCGTAAGCAAATGCGTTTTGTAGGGGTTTTCGTCAGGTTCCTTAGAAAAACATGTCACCTCTGTACATATAACGCTCTCTTTTTCGTCTGAAATGAAAAGGCAGTGCTCCTGCCGGTTCCTCGAAAAAAAAGAGTGACAGAAGCTTAAACCCTAGTTTATGCGCTATACCGTAAGGAGCTGATTTGGATCCATATGTTTCATGCTATGGTTAGATTTATCTTAATTCTTCTTTCGTAGTTGCGGATGCTTGCGAGAGGGGTTAATCATAAGTGTGAGAATTGTTCAAGTAAGAACAGCATCCAAGCACCAGTCCCTCCACATATCAAATTATGAAAGTAACGAACGTGACAAACAAACATGATGAAAGTGACTAGATGAAATTCCAGTGTGTCCTCAAGAACGCTTTGCTTTCTATAAGAGAAAGATCATGCATGTCTTTGCTATAAAAAGGATTGGGCTACTTTGTTGCACCTTTGTTACAATGGCTACTTGTTGCTTGTTACAAATTACCTTGCTATCAAACTATTTGTTACCGATAATTTCAGTGCTTGCAGAAAATACCTTACTGAAAACCGCTTGTCATTTCCTTCTCCTCCCCGTTAGGTTCGCACGCTTACTTATCGAAAGGACTATGATTGATCCCCTATACTTGTGGGTCATCAATACTCTTTTCTGGCGTCATTGCCGGGGAGTGAAGAGCCTTTGGTAAGTGGAATTTGGTAAGGAAACATTTATATTGTGTCCTGAAATTTACTATCACTTGTTACTATGGAAAACAATCCTTTCAGGGGGGTTGTTCGGGGTATCTTCACCTTAACCGAAAGCACAAAGAGTTGCCCCTCAACCAACCACACCTACTGAAAATATTTATTGTGAGATTCCTTCACGTATGTTAGAGAAACTGGTAGCTAATCCTTATGCAGTAGATGGAACAATATATCCTGCTATGCACTTAATCTATGTGGATGAATTTGTGGATTGTTCAAGCTTGCAGGTTTATCTGAAGATGGAGTTAAGAAGAAGGTTTTCCCCTTATCTTTGGAGGGAAAGACAATGACATGGTATAGGCTGTGTGATGATATTGGAACATGGGATTGGAACCGATTGAAATTGGAATTTCATCAAAAGTTTTATCCTATGAATCTGGTTCATCGTGATCGGAATTATATATATAATTTTTTCCCTCGTGAAGAAGAAACAAGTACATGATGTACACATGCCCCAATTATGAGTTCTCAAGAGAAATTATTATTCTGATTTTTTATGTTCGGCTTTCTCATAATGATCAAACCATACTCGATTCTTCTTCTATCGGCTCTTTTATGAAGAAAACTATTGAATTCAAGCAGACGTTTTTAGAAAGAACTAAACGCAACTTCGAAGATTTGGAGTTCGATAACGGTAAAGAGTCAGGTATAAATCTTGAGTTTGATTGTGTTAAGTCTTTTATGGAAACCGATGATTTTCATAAGTTTAGTGCTAAATATGGAGTTGACTCTGAGATAGTAGACACGTTTTGTGAATCCTTTGCTGCTCATGTGTAACGCCCTCGATGCGGCTATATCTCCTACGTGTCGAAGCACGACTTAGAGGCACAACCGCATTGAAAGCAATGTCTCAAGTAAGGTAATCTTCACAACAACCCATGTAAATAGATAAAAGGGGAAAGGATACATAGTTGGCTTACACTCGCTATGTCACACAAATACATGAATAACATTACAATCATCCAATACACTCATGGTCCGACTACGGCACCAAAATAAAGATCAACCCCCACATGCGACACGGTCCCCGATCGCCCCAACTGGGCACCACTACTGATCATCTGGGAAAGACACATAGTAACGACGAGAGTCTTCATCGAACTCCCACTTGAGCTCAAGCGCATCGTATGGAGCGGTAGCATCGGTCCCTGCATCTGGTTTGGAATTAAACTGTGAGTCACGGGGACTCAGCAATCTCGCACCCTCGCGATCAAGACTATTAAGCTTATAGGTAAGGCAAGGTATGATGTGGAGCTGCAACAAGCGACTAGCATATATGGTGGCTAACCTATTCGCAAAAGAGAGTGAGAAGAGAAGGCAAAGCACGGACGAAGAACTATGATCAAGAAGTGGTCCTAGAACAACCTACGTCAAGCATTACTCCAACACCGTGTTCACTTCCCGGACTCTGCCGAGAAGAGACCATCACGGTAACACACGCGGTTGATTCATTTTAATTAAGTTAAGTTTCAAGTTATCTACAACCGGACATTAACAAATTCCCATCTGCCCATAACTGCGGGCACGGCTTTTGAAAGTTTAAATCCCTGCAGGGGAGTCCCAACTTAGCCCATCACAAGCTCTCACGGTCAACGAAGGATATTCCTTCTCCCGAGACATTCCGATCAGACTCGGCATCCTGGTTACAAGACATCCTCGACAATGGTAAAACTAAATCAACAACACCGCCCGAATGTGCCGACAAATCCTGATAGGAGCTGCACATATCTCGTTCTCAGGGCACACCGGATTGTCCAAGGTTCCGGTAGGCCAGCCCAGAGTTGCCCCTGGTGGCCATCGGCAGCTGACAGGGTTGGACCAACACTCAGAGGAGCACTGGCCCGGAGGTTTAAATAAAGATGACCCTTGAGTCTGCGGAACCCAAGGGAAAAAGAGGCTAGGTGGCGAATGGTAAAACCAAAGTTGGGCATTGCTTGAAGAGTTTTATTCAAGGCGAACTGTCAAGGGGTTCCCATTATAACCCAACCGCGTAAGGAACGCAAAATCTGGGAACATAACACCGATATGACGGAAACTAGGGCGGCAAGAGTGGAACAAAACACTAGGCAAAAGGCCGAGCCTTCCACCCTTTACCAAGTATATAGGTGCATTAAGATAACAAGATAATATAGTGATATCCCAACAATAAAAATGTTCCAACAAGGAACGATCTCCAATCTTTCACCTGCAACTAGCAACGCTATAAGAGGGGCTGAGCAAAGCGGTAACATAGCCAATCAACGGTTTGCTAGGACATGGTGGGTTAGAGGTTTGACATGGAAATTTGGGAGGCATGATAAGCAAGTGGTAGGCATCGTAGCATAGGCATAGCAAAAGAGCGAGCATCTAGCAAGCAAAGATAGAAGTGATTTCGAGGGTATGATCATCTTGCATGCAAAGTTGTCAGAGTTGACTTGATCCTCGTAAGCAAACTCAACGGGCTCCTCGTTCACGAACTCGTCTCCCGGCTCTACCCAAACAATAACAACAAGCAAACGGAACACAATCAACCACGTGCAATGCTCAAACAACATGATGCAAACATGGTATGATATGCGGGATGCAGTATGCGATGCATATGCAAGATTTGACAAGGAATGATTGAAACTGGCCTCAACTTGGAAATCCAAGAGTGCCACTGGAAAGGTGAGGTGATTTCAGTTGAAATTGATATAAAGATCGCCGGAATCGGATGCACGGTTTGGAAATGGCAAGCAAAACAAATATGGCACCGGTCTACGATAATTAGCAAGTGACCAACTAAATGCATCAAGATAAATATGCTACATCACTCAAACATGACAACAAAATACATGGCAGGGATCCACTCATGATGCTTGACAAAAAATGAACACTGAGCTACGGCTAATTCATCCATTAACGGGTTCAAACAAGCATGGCGAATATGCAAATGACAACAAGTTTCAGACTTAGTGAAATTAACACAAGTCTGGAATTTAACATCAGGAAGCACACTTTAGAGCATGAAAACTACAAGCTACAGGAACTTAACATGGCAAAGCAAGGCATGACATGAAGCTACTCAAAGCACTTAACAAAAGTCCCTTAGTGACCTTGAGCCAAAAGGGATCAAAAAATACAAATGCAAGCATGTGAACATGTGAACATGGCAAAAACATAAACAGATCTCAGACTTTGCGAAAAAACTGGAGCATGCAAATCAGTTAACGAGTAGGCATGTTTACGAGCTCGATGCACTCACTACAGAGCATTGCATGACAAACTAAGCATACACCCATCAAAAATACATGGCATATGAGCTAGACATGGCATGAACAATAACATAGTATGCACGGATCAATAGCAACATCCTCGGCAAAATCGCTAAACATGTCAACAATCTGCCAGGATTCACGATATAGCAAAAGTAGAGCTCGATTGACTCAAGCTAGGGTGCTCCATAAATGAAAACAAAGAATGGATGGATAGAGCACCACAATGTTAACAAAACACCCTTACTCATCATCCACAAAAGAGGCACGAATCACTAGGAAACAACATGAACATATGGCATAATGACAAAAACAGAACAAGGACTTTGTGAAATTCTAAGTCCCTGAATTCAGCATTACCGATTACGCTACTTTGCAAGCTTGTGCTAGTCACCACGAATATCACAAAAATACATGGCAATCACCTCTATAAAGATGGCATGGCATATAACAAAACACATGTAGAGCTCAGGATCATAGCATGCACACATTAATCATGGCAAAAATGACAAAATGCCATTTGATGAAACAGATCTGACAAATTCATCACATAGCCCTCTTCCAACAGCATTTCGGGCATCAAGATGAGCTCAAATGAAAATTATGCAATGAGATGAAATGATGTACTCGTCGAGACGAACATTTTGATATGCTACACGCGCAAATCGGAGCTACGGATGCAGAGATACGACATTATGAAGATTGCCAAAATTTAGGGTTTCGGGGATAAAAAGTCAACCGTCTGGATTTTAGATCTGAGAACCAGATCGGCACTGTAGATGCACTGTTCACCGACGGAGACGAGGTCGCTGGACTTGGAGCTTGAGGGCGTCGCCGGCGATGAGGTAGGGCAGGGCGGTGGAGGTGGCCGGCGTGGTCGGGCGGCGGAGGCGCGACGTTTCCGGGCGGCGGCGCGGCGGAGGAGCGGTGCGCCGGCGAGGAGAGGCGGCCGGCGGCTGCTGTGGTCGGCGCGGGGCCTGCGGCGGCGCGGCGAGCCGGGTGCGGCGAACGGCGCCGGGCGCGGGGGCGGCGCCCTGGCGGGAGGAGGCAGCTGAGACCGGGCCGGGAGGGCCCCGCACGGGCCTCGCGGGCCCGCGGGGTCGGCGGCGAACTGGGACCAGCCCAGGGACACATGGCGATGGCGGGTTGGTCCGGCGGAGCGGGCGGACACGTCTGCTGCCCGGATTTTTGTCTGGCGGCGGCGGGTGGAGTTTTTCTAGGGTTAGGGTGGAAGAAGACCCGGGATTTTTGGAGGAGGAGCTATTTATAGGCATAGAGGGAGCTAGGAAGCTCCAAATTGAGCACGGTTTTCGGCCACGCGATCGTGATCGAACGCTCTAGACGATGGAGGGGGTTTTGGGCCACTTTGGAAGGGTGTTGGGCTGCAACACAAACGAGGCCTTCTCAGTCCCTCGGTTAACCGTTGGAGTATCAAACGAAGTCCAAATGGCACGAAACTTGACAGGCGGTCTACCGGTAGTAAACCAAGGCCGCATGGCAAGTCTCGGTCCAATCCGGAATTGTTTAACCCCCACATACGAAAAGAGGTAGAAAGGGACACCAGGTGACATAGGAGCACCGGAATGCAAAACGGACAACGGGGAAAATGCTCGAATGCATGAGACGAACACGTATGCAATGCAATGCACATGATGACATGATATGAGATGCATGACAAAGGCAAAAACACACGCAGACAAAAACCCGACACCGAGGAAAATAAAATAACTTAGGCCGGAAACGGCAAGAGTTGGGATACATATAAGGTAAATTACATCCGGGGTGTTACAACACTCCATCACTACGAAAGGATCTCGCCCCGAGATCTAGGACTGGAAAAACGTCGGGTACTCAGAACGGAGGTGGTCCTCGCGTTCCCAGGTGGCTTCACGGTCGGAATAGTGTGACCACTTGACTTTGAGGAATTTGATTGACTTATTGCGAGTCTTGCGCTCAGTTTCTTCAAGAATAGCAACGGGGTGCTCACGGTAAGAAAGGTCTTCTTAGAGATCAATGTCTTCGAAGTTGACGGTGCGGTCAGGAGTCTTGAAGCACTTGCGGAGCTGAGAGACATGGAACACGTCGTGCACATTTGCAAAGTTGGAGGGAAGCTCGAGTTGATAGGCGAGATCACCTCTCTTGCTGACGATCTTGAAAGGACCCACGTATCTGGGGGCAAGCTTCCCTTTGATACCAAAGCGACGAGTACCTTTCACTGGAGAGATGCAGAGGTAAACATGGTCTCCGATCTCGAAAACCAAATCACGATGCTTACTATCATAGTAGCTCTTCTGGCGCGATTGCGCTGCTTTAAGGTTATCACGAATGACTTTGCACATTTCCTCTGCCTCTGTGATCAAGTCATTTCCAAGAAGTTGACGTTCACCGGTCTCTGACCAGTTAAGAGGAGTACGACACTTCCTGCCATAGAGAATTTCAAATGGGGCCTTGCCCGAACTCGCTTGGAAGCTGTTGTTGTAGGAGAACTCGGCATATGGAAGACAATCTTCCCATTTCATACCGAAAGAGATAACACAAGCCCTGAGCATATCTTCAAGAATCTGATTGACACGCTCGACTTGGCCGCTAGTTTGAGGATGAAAAGCTATGCTGAAACGGATGTTGGTGCCCATGGCCTTCTGAAAAGAATCCCAAAACTTGGAGGTAAAGATGCTGCCACGATCTGAAGAAATCAACTGTGGAACGCCGTGCAGAGAGACAATCCGAGAGGTATAAATCTCTGCCAATTGAGCTGCTGTGATAGACTCTTTGATAGGCAGAAAGTGAGCCACTTTAGTGAGTTTGTCGATGACAACGAAGATAGCATCATTGCCACGCTTGGACTTTGGAAATCCCGTCACGAAGTCCATCTCAATGTGGTCAAACTTCCATTCTAGAATGGCAAGAGGTTGGAGGAGACCAGCTAGTTGTTGGTGTTCTGCCTTCACTCTTCTGCAGACATCACATTCATTCACGAACTGAGCAATCTCACGCTTCATTCGAGTCCACCAATACGCCTGCTTGAGGTCCTGGTACATCTTCGTGCTCCCAGGATGGATGGAGAGGAGTGAATTGTGAGCCTCATTCATAATGACTTTACGAAGGTCACCTTTAGGCACAACAATGCGATCCTCGAAGAAGAGAGTATCCTTGTCATCAAGGCGATAGCACTTGTACTTGGATTGACTCTTGGCACCCAATCTTCACCTTCTTCACCATAGCATCGAGAAGTTGAGCCTCGCAAATCTGATCTTCCAAGGTAGGAGAGACTTGAAGGTTGGCGAGGAAACCTTGAGGAACAACTTGCAAATTGAGTTTGCGGAAAGCTTCACAAAGCTCGGGTTGGTAAGGCTTGAGAATTAGACTGTTGCAGTAAGCCTTTCTGCTCAAAGCGTCAACAATTACATTGGCCTTGCCTGGAGTATATTCGATGCTCGGATTATACTCTTGAATCATTTCGACCCAACGAGTCTGCCTGAGGTTGAGATTAGGCTGAGTGAAGATGTACTTGAGACTCTTGTGGTCAGTGAAGATGTCCACTTTTCTTCCCAATAAGAGATGTATCCAAGTCAAAAGAGCATGCACAACTGCCGCCAACTCGAGGTCGTGAGTGGGGTAGTTCTTCTCGTTGGGCTTCAACTGGCGAGAGGTATAAGCCACAACTTTCTTCTCTTGCATCAACACTGCACCAAGACCTTGAAGAGAGGCATCGCAGAAGACCTCGAACGGTTTGGATTCATCAGGAGGAGTCAGAACTGGAGCAGTGACTAATTTCTCTTTCAGGGTGTTGAAAGCAATGTCACATTCAGGAGACCAAACGTACTTCACGTGCTTCTGGAGAAGGTTTGAAAGAGGCTTCGCGATCTTTGAAAAGTTCTCAACGAACCTTCGATAGTAGCTTGCGAGACCAAGGAAGTTGCGGAGTTGCTTCACGTTCTGAGGTGGTTCCCAATTCACAATTGCAGACACCTTCTCAGGATTCATAGCAATGCCCTTGGTAGAGATGATATGCCCAAGGTAGAGAACCTCATCGAGCCAAAACTCGCACTTTGAAAGCTTGGCGTAGAACTGATGTTCTCCGAGCTTATCCAACACCAAACGCAAGTGCTTGGCATGATCTTCCTTGTTCTTGGAAAAGACCAAAATGTCATCGAGGTAGACCAAGACGAAGTCATTTGTGTAGGGGTTGAAGATGAAGTTCATCATGCGAGAGAAAGTCGGCGGAGCGTTGACGAGGCCAAAAGACATGAAAGTGTATTCATATGAGCCATAGCTTGTTCTGAAAGCCGTCTTGGGGATATCTTGCTCACGAATTCCAATCTGGTGATAGCCCATACGGAGATCAAGCTTGGAGAATACTTGAGCACCTTTGAGTTGTTCAAACAGCTCATTGATGTTGGGAAGTGGGTACTTGTTCTTTATAGTCTTCTTGTTCAATGGACGGTAGTCAACACAAAGTCGGTCCGTTCCATCCTTCTTCTTCACAAAAAGAACTCCACAACCCCACGGAGAAGAACTAGGTCGGATGAGACCCATACGCTCTTGAACATCAAGTTGCCTCTTCAGCTCCTTCAACTCCTCAGGTCCAAGCTTGTAAGGACGTTTGCAAACAGGTTCCGTACCAGGCTCAAGATCGATGACAAATTCAACTGGCCGGTGCGGAGGCATTCCTGGAAGCTCTTCTGGAAAGACGTCTTGATATTCACAAACGACTGGGATTTGAGAGATGGCATCCAGTTCACCTTTCTCATTGAGAGAAAACAGACGAATGGTATCATCCCTTGCGGCAAAGACAATTACATCCTCAGACGAATGAGTCAACTGAATCTGCCTGGCAGCACAATCAAGCTGAGCCTTGTGCTTAAAAAGCCAGTCCATTCCGAGAATAAGATCAATATCCGAGTCACCAAGAACCGTAGGAGAAGACAGAAATTTGTAGTCACCCAAAGTGATAGTAACATCCGGAACCATAGAGTTAGCATTCATGCGCCTACCGGGAGAGACAACTGCTATCGGTCTAGGCAAAACTTGCAAAGCCAACTCATGCTTAGATGCAAAAGGTCTTGAGATGAAACAATGTGATGCACCAGTGTCAAAAAGAACTTTTGCAGGAATATCGTTAACAGGAAGGTTACCCATGATGACATCTGACGGGTCCTCTGCCTGAGCTGCATTCATCAAATTGACCTTGGCGTGCTTGGGGTTATGCTTGACCACAACTGTACTTGCAGATCTCACAGGAGGAGGAGGAGGGAGACGCCTCTGATTGAAGCATTTGTTGGCATAGTGACCCTTCTGTTGGCACTTGTTGCACGTGACCTCTGAAAGCGAACGGTGATACGGAGCACTCGATCTTGGAGCTTGAGACGAAGTTTTGTTCTAAAAGCCAGGGTTGGGGGGGTGGGAAGATCCACTGCCACCTTTGTTCTTCTATTGATAAGGCTGACGGAACGGAGGAGGAGGAAGCCAATACTTCTGCTGCTTAGCCACTTGAGTTGAGGAAGAAGGAGTTGCATCTCTGACTCGCTTCTTGGAAGCATCACACTTCAGTTGAGCAGTCTCTTGCTTCATTGCCATGTTGTAAAACTCATCGTACCTCTTGGGCTCCAAGAGGACGAGAGCTAGCTAGATTTCTTCTCTGAGACCACCCCTGAACTGGTATATCATGCTCTTCTCGTCAGGGACGTCTTTCTTAGCAAAACAGGTGAGTTTCTGAAACATTTTGTTGTACTCGTAAACAGACATAGTGCCTTGCTTCAGGTTGCGGAATTCCTCACGCTTGCTTTCAACCACACTCCGAGAAATATGATGAGCTTTAAAGTCTTGACGGAATTCATCCCAGGTAATCACACGGCCTCCTCTGGAATCTTTGTACTGCTGAAACCATTCTGCAGCTCGGTCTTTGAGTTGGAAGGAGGCTGTAACACCCCGGATGTAATTTACCTAATATGTACTCCAACTCTTGCCATTTCCGGCGCTAAGTTATTTTATTTCCTCGGGTTCGGGTTTTTTAACTCCGTGTGTTGTTGTCGTTGTCATGCATCTCATATCATGTCATCATGTGCATTGCATTTGCATACGTGTTCGTCTCATGCATCCAAGCATTTTCCCCGTTGTCCGTTTTGCATTCCGGCGCTCCTATCTCCTCCGGTGGTCCTTTCTACCTTTCTTTCGTGTGTGGGGGTTAAACATTTCCGGATTGGACCGAGACTTGCCTAGCGCCTTGGTTTACTACCGGTAGACCGCCTATCAAGTTTCGTACCATTTGGACTTCGTTTGATGCTCCAACGGTTAACCGAGAGACCGAGAAGGCCTCGTGTGTGTTGCAGCCCAACACCCTCCAATTTGGCCCAAAACCCACCAAAACCCTCTCCATCATCTAGAGCATTCGATCACGATCGCGTGGCCGAAAACCGCACCTCATTTGGACTCTGCTAGCTCCTCCTATGCCTATTTATAGACCCACTCCCGAAATTTCGGTTCTTCTTCCCCCCGAAACCCTAAAAATCAGATCCGCCGCGCACCGGACGTGTCCGGCCCACGCCGGATAGTGTCCGCCACCGCCTCCGACCAATCAGGAAGCGCCACGTGGCGCCCCGAGCCCCACTTCGCCGCCACCGCGCCGCCGGCCCGCCCGGGCCCAGGCGGGGCCCTCCCGGCCCGGCTGCACCGCGCGCCCCGCGCCTTGTCTCCTCCACGGCCGAGCCGCCTCGCCGGCCGGCGCCGCCGCGCCACCGTGGCGCCATTGCCGCCCGACGCCACCTCCTTGCCCCGGCGCCGCCCCACCGCGCCGCTTCCACCGCCCGGCACCGCGCCGCGCTCCGGCAACCGCACTCCGGCGCCGACCGCCCTCACCGACCGGCCTCTCCTCCGCGGCAAGTCCATCTCCGGCGAGCTCGTGCTACAGTACCCTGGCGATCCTCGAAATCCATGCCGGGTCTAGATCTGGGAATTTTTCTCTCGGTTGACTTTCTCCCGAAACCCTAGATAAATTGTATTTTTCATCATGGTATATCTCCGCATCCGTAGCTCCGTTTTGGGCTTGTAGCATATCAAAATGTTCGTCTCAAAGAGCACATCATTTCATCTCATTGCATCATTTTCATTTGAGTTCATCTTGATGCCCGAAATGCTGTTGGAAGAGAGCTATTTGAGTTATTTGTCAGATCTGCTGCATCAAATAGCTATTTGTCATTTTTGCCATGATTATTGTGTGCATGATATGCTTCTGAGCTCTACATGTGTTTTGTTATATGCCATGCCATCTTTCCAGAGGTGCTATCCATGTATGTTTGTGGTATGTGTGGTGACTAGCA
>NC_053022.1:161939511-161954378 GCF_003073215.2 Triticum urartu | reverse complement strand
ATTGCCGCTTAGGAAGTCGAAGAGATGGACCGATAGATTCATCATCAAGAAGATCCTAAGAGCCTTGGATGGGAAATATGATACCATGTGCACATTAATCCAAATGATGCCTAATTACAAAGATCTCAAGCCAACGGAAGTAATTGGAAGGATTGTTGCTCATGAGATGTCACTCAAGGATAAAGAGGAACTTCACAATAAATCAAGTGGTGCCTACAAAGCGTCATGTGAAGTCCCCACATCATCAAGTGAGAAACAAAACTTCAATGAAGAATTGAGCTTAATGGTGAAGAACTTCAACAAGTTCTACAAGAGTAGAAGCAAAGATAGAAGCTTCAAGTCAAGGTCCTACAATGATAAAAGATCTTCTAGTCGAGAGCGAAACTGCTACAGTTGTGGAAGACCCGGACACTATTCCAATGAGTGTACGGCTCCCTACAAGAGAAGAGAAGATTCTCCAAAAAGAAGAAGCAAAGAATTACCACCAAGAGAGAGAAGGAGTAGAGATGATCGTTATGAACGGAGATACTCACGGAGAAGCAAAGGATTCGAAAGGAAGGAAAAATCCATCAAGGCTACACAAAACGAAGATCAAGCTCATGTTGGTGAAATGGGTATCCGACTCCGACTCCGACAGCCACTCCGAGAGAAGTTATTACTCCGGCTCCGAAGATACTCAAGATGAAGGTGTTGCCGGTCTAGCACTTGTGTCAACCAACTCCTACGACATATTTGACTCACCAAATGAGGGAATTGGAAGATGCTTCATGGCCAAAGGTCCTAAGGTAACACACCCCGAGTATGTTGATTTCAACTTGTGATCTCCAGACTTAGGCAATAAGGTGCCTTAGTATCCAATTGATCGTCGGGAGCCCTGACAGAAGGTAATGCACAGACCCAAATTTGAAGGTGTCAAGAGCTTCATTGGGAATTTCCTTGTACATATTGGACATGGAGTTATGGTCCATCTTCTTCTTGGCATAGATATCCAAGTCATCATCTTGCTCCTCTGGGGCATTTATGATCTGTGCCCACTCAGCCACTGTAGATTGGTACCTTGTACCCTCAGACATCCATGTGATCCTCCCATCTGGATAAAAGTGTGCCGTGGAGTAGAATTGCATGAAGTTCCTCGTTCCACTTTGTGAGCTTCTGCCCAACAAAGTCAGCTACTCCACAAGCATTAAAGCTGTCAAATACTCCTGGGTAGTGTTCCTCCTTCTCCCTCATGTAGGTCCAGTCAACCCATCTCATGTCACAGACAATTGGCTCTTATCTAGCAAAACAGTCTCATAGAAATCCTGCTGCTCCTTGGTGTGAAACCTGTAGTCCACGGCAGTCCTTCTTCTTGAAGCATATGGGTCTGCTTCTCTCCATTTCCTTAGCCCTGAATCTCTCCTGAGCTTCATATCCTCAGCCACAGGATGAGCATCGTTGTGGTCTGGGATCTTGGGCTTTAGCTTCCTTAGGACATTTTCTTCTTCTTCTTCAGCAACAGTCTCAGGCACTGGGGCCTTGTTCTTTTCAGCTGCAGGAATGCTCCTTGTATTTCTCTTAGGTTTTGGCTTGGAGGCAGCTTGGCCTTGGAAGCAGCTCCCCCTGATTTTATGGCATCTCCCATTAGCTTCGGTGCCTTGGGCGCTGGTGCAGCTACCTCTTCTTCCTCTTCTTCTTCCATGATGGAAGCTTTTCCAAGCACTCTAGCCACAGTCTTCTTCACCCTCTCCTTCCTTTTCTTGCCCTCAGCTGCAACTGGCTCTTGGGGAGTGGGCTTCTCAGTTGAGGATCTTGCCTTTGACATGGGCTGCCTGCCTGCTGGCCTTTTGATTTTCAGACCTGGCTTAGTGCCTTGAGCTGGCTCAATTCTCTTGGAAGTGGCCTCTTCCTCTGCCACATAGTCCTCATCTTCGGAATCTGAAGTCCTCTTCTTCCTTTGTCTCGTGGCAGCCTTTGGCAAATTGCTAGGAGTGCTCCTGCTGCCTTCATCAAAAGAACTTGAGGGACTAGTGCCCTCACTCATCACTACTTGCTGCTCTGACATGTTTTGGCTATCACTTTGATCAGACATGCTGTAAACTGACTGCTGACCCTGTGAATAGATTATAGATGAGATAGAAGAGATGAGCATCACAAAAGCAGAAAATAAAAATAAAAAAAAAAAAAAAAAAAAAAAAAAAAAAAAGAACAAAAAAAAAAAAAAAAAAAAAAAAAAAAAAAAAAAAAAAAAAAAAAAAAAAAAAAAAAAAAAAAAAAAAAAAGCGAAAAAAAAAAGTTCCAGAGTGTGCTTTTCCCTTATTTACGTGCAGCGCCGTGATTTTGTTAGTGTTCTAGGCTCGCGTCTCTAGCACGGTCTAGCCGTTAGGACCAGCACAGTACCGTGTTGAGCGTTTATTCAACTTTGCATCCGGTCCCCTAAGTAATTCTCGGTCCAGCCCAGTTCTCACTATGCAATGCGCATACAAATCGAGTAGTGAGTGACGAAACGAGATGAGTGTTAGTATGTGATTTGACTTGATTGACAACTCTTCTACGTGTGGATGGTCCGAGCATTATGTTTCTCGCAAAGACGGAATATATCAATCTGCTATATCAAATACAACAAAAAGAGAATGAACATTATGATTTCGAAGTCAAAAGACGTGATTGAAGGTGTACTGGCTAACTGTAACAGAGAACTACATAAAACTCTGTAAAGCTGTGGTAGCATCATGACACGTTTATCTTCAGAAGCGATCATCGAGAACACTTTTGAAGAGTCTCATGATGAATGTACATTACGATCTCTAGATAAGAATGTAGCAATCAATTTGAGATCTGAGAAGAGCATGAGTTCTGTAAAAGCAATCAATGCATGATCTCCGCAAGAAAAGTTCTTCTTACATTGCCAAGCTTTACCTCTTATCCACTTACATGCCTCAAGTCAAGTCTAGTAACAAGAAAGATTCTTCCTCTAGTAGTAACAATGATCATGCTAAATCCAATATTGTTGCTTCTAGTAGTTCTCTTGATTCCACTAATGATTCTCTTAGCCAAGTTACACTTGAGCAAGAAAATAGCTTATTGAAGGGAATTATAGAGAAAGGAGTGTACAAAAGCCTTGCCGGGAGTAAGCAATTCGAGGAAATTGTGCGCAAGCAAGGAATGCACCGGAAGAATCAAGGTGTTGGTTTTGAACGAAAGTTCAATGCCAATGGAGTTGAGTGGGAAGAAGATCAATACCCCAAGACAAAGTTTGTCCCTCAACAAGAGAAGTATACTTCTTTCAAGGGGACACAAGCTCAAGATGATCTTCCACCACAAGACTACAAGCAAAAAGGCAAGGACAAGCTTCAAGAGGAAATTGATGCATTTGAAGAAGCTCCAAAGACCTTAGTCAAGTGGATTCCCAAGACTACTTCAAGTTCCACTTCATCAAGTACAGACTACAACTCCAAGGATTCCCATCAAGATGGTGTGGATCCAAAAGAAGGAAGAACTAGAGAGTTCTTGAGGGTGACTCCGCCAACTATACTTCACTCTTATCATTCTTGGCTAAGAACAAGTGCACAACTTCCACATCTTGCACTAGTCAAGGAGTCACAAACTGTTCTTGTTGGACAATGTGATCCGTGAATAGGACTCTGATACATAGGTGAGTATCGCGATCTAGAATCTGTATGGAATCATAAAGAGGTTTTGGAAGTTTATGTCTATGACGAATCGGGGACTCCGAGCGCTCCTCACACGAGTGGTTCGAATCTGAACTGATCCAAACTTTTTTGATCGCAGCATGATATTTGAGACAATTGCTTAGGAGTTTTCGCATGATGTGGACTAACCCCGTGAGTAGAAGAGCATAGTATTTAGGTAGAAGGAGGTAGTTTTCGTTCCAAAGGCATTTTCACTTCATAGTGTACCTATGCTTCCAAGCAGCATTTGCGCAAAAGAGATAAATCAACAATTGAAGCATCACACCATTCATTTAATAATCAATCCATAGACAAGTACACAAGATCAGGTCGATCGCTAACATCGACACCATAGGTTAGAGTTTACAAATCCTGTGCAATCCGGATGCATTAGTCATCCAGGGGGGATATCACATCTAGGGGGAGCTTTACTCTAAGACTTGAGCTAAAGCAACTCTAAAGATGTGAACACAACAATGCTTTATGTAAAAGTGGTAACCCCACTTGAGCTTAAACGATGAGTATGACCTATGATCAAGTGTCTCACTTGACTCCTAAGTCAATATACTCATATATAGATGACCTAGTCATCGCAAATTGCTTGATAGATGCTAGAATTGGTTGTGCATGCCTTGTCACATATTTCATTTGCCATCTTATTGTGTGAGCATGCTGGTTGCATATTTTACTCATTCGAGGACATCCACTTGTTGTTTTGATTGTTTGGTTTTATTTCCTTTTGCCAAGTGGATGGACAAGAATGCCTAAGAACCTCCTCTAGTTATCTATGCTTTTCTCGTCTCAAACTCTATTCATGCTGCATCACAAAATTTGATCAAGTCAGATTCGAACCACTCTGTGTGAGGAGCGCTCGGAGTCCCCGATTTGTCATAGACTTAATCTTCCAAAACCTCTTTATGATTCTTGGTTTGACCGATACTCCACTTTCGGTCCTACCGAGATCATTAAGTTGATCTAGGTTTTCGATCTCGGTGCAACCGATTTGAACCTTTCGGTCACACCGAGTTTCAGTAACTGCACGCAGTTATGAATCTCGGTGCCACCGAGTTGTTCCACTCGGTCACACCGACAGGGTCGGGCTATATATAGTCACGGGCAAAATTTGGAAATTTCTCCGAACCCCTTCGCCCGCGCGATAGCCTGCTCTGCCCTCGTGGTCTCCGGATCGTCTTCTCGCCGCCAGCAGCCTCCAGTCGCTGGTCTCCGTCGCCGTCAACGGGAATTCTGCCCCGCCGTTGCCGCCGTAGCAAGTCCCCGCCGAACTAGGGTATGGACTTGATCTTTGTGCTATTCCTCAATCTGATTCCTAGCACATTGTGATCATATTGATTCTTGCCACGTTTGATAAACTTCTATCCAGTCAAAACGCCCGTAGATTAGGTTTGATTCGAAAATTCTAGGTTTAGGTTTCCGCCGAAACCATCTCGGACCCACCGAGTTGAAAAACTCGGTCCCACCGATTTGGCTTATGCCATTGCACAAGTGAGACTCGGTCTGACCGAGAATTACTTATCGGTGTGACCGATTTTTGAACTCAGTGAAACCCTAGCAGTCTCGGTGCCACCGAACTGTGACTCGGTCCTACCGAGTTCACTAGTTTAGGTTCCAAAACTGCTTCGGTATCACCGAGTTTGAAAATCGGTAGATCCGAGATGATTTCAGTGGGAAACTAAAACTAAGTTTTTGGATCATTCTTTTGCAAAAATCTCTGCATTTTGTGATGCTCATCTTTTCTATCTCATCTATAATCTATTCACAGGGTCAGCAGTCAGTTTGCAGCATGTCTGACAAAGTGATAGCCAAATGTCAGAGCAGCAAGTGGTGATGAGTGAGGGCACTAGTCCCTCCAGTTCATCTGATGAAGGCAGCAGGAGCACTCCTAGCAATTTGCCAAAGGCTGCCACGAGACAAAGGAAGAAGAGGACTTCAGATTCCGAAGATGAGGACTATGTGGCAGAGGAAGAGGCCACTTCCAAGAGAATTGAGCCAGCTCAAGGCACTAAGCCAGGTCTGAAAATCAAAAGGCCAGCAGGCAGGCAGCCCATGTCAAAGGCAAGAGCCTCAACTGAGAAGCCCACTCCCCAAGAGCCAGTTGCAGCTGAGGGCAAGAAAAGGAAGGAGAGGGTGAAGAAGACTGTGGCTAGAGTGCTTGGAAAAGCTTCCATCATGGAAGAAGAAGAGGAAGAAGAGGTAGCTGCACCAGCACCCAAGGCACCCAAGCTGATGGGTGATGCCATAAGGTCAGGGGCTACTGCATCTAAGCCCAAAGCTGCCTCCAAGCCAAAACCTAAGAGAAATACAAGGAGCATTCCTGCAGCTGAGAAGAACAAGGCCCCAGTGCCTGAGACTGTTGCTGAGGATGAGGAGGAGAATGTCCTAGGAAGCTAAAGCCCAAGATCCCAGACCACAACGATGCTCATCCTGTGGCTGAGGATATGAAGCTCAGGAGAGATTCAGGGCTGAGAAAATGGAGAGAAGCAGACCCGTATGCTTCAAGGAGAAGGACTGCCGTGGACTACAGGTTTCACACCAAGGAGCAGCAGGATTTCTATGAGACTGTTTTGCTAGATAAGAAGCCAATTGTCTGTGACATGAGATGGGTTGACTGGACCTACATGAGGGAGAAGGAGGAACACTACCCAGGAGTATATGACAGCTTTCATGCTTGTGGAGTAGCTGACTTTGTTGGGCAGAAGCTCACAAAGTGGAATGAGGAACTTACATGCAATTCTACTCCACGGCACACTTTTATCCAGATGGGAGGATCACATGGATGTCTGAGGGTACAAGGTACCAATCCACAGTGGCTGAGTGGGCACAGATCATTAATGCCCCAGAGGAGCAAGATGATGACTTGGATATCTATGCCAAGAAGAAGATGGACCATAACTCCATGTCCAATATGTACAAGGAAATTCCCAATGAAGCTCTTGACACCTTCAAGTTTGGCTCTGTGCATTACCTTCTGTCAGGGCCTCCACGATCAATTGGATACTAAGGCACACTATTGCCTAAGTCTGGAGATCACAAGATGATCAGAGGCCATGCTATCAACTTGCTACATGTGTTTGATGTGCCTCAGAAGTTCAAGGTGATGAGCCTCATAGTGGAAACAATTAAGAGGACTGCAGCAGATCAGAAGAGGAGCTGCGGATATGCCCCTCAAATTCAGGAGCTCATCAACTCCAAGATGGGCACGGGCATATATCTATTGGACAAGGAACACCTGCCCATCCGTCCAGATTTCGAGGACAATCAAGTTGTCATGACTGAGAACGAGCCATCATCTGCCCAAGCATTTGCAAAGAAGGAGAAGGCGAGGAAGGAGAAAGCTGCCAAGATGCCTACTCCAAGAGGAGGCATCTGAATACTTCTTGAAGACTAAACAAGAGCAGCTTGGTTACTTGATTGCATCCACGCTGAGGATTGAGCAAAGTCTGGCCACCCTCACTCAGAATCAGCAGAGCCTAGAGAGAATCATGGAACAGAAGTTCTATGACTTGGATGTCAAGGTAACGGAAGTTCAGTCTGCAGTGGAGCAGCTCCAGGAGGACATGCAGGAGAGGAGAGGCAGGACTACCACTCATGCCTTTGCCAGAGTGCCACGAGGCCCGAGGTCATCTGCCGTGCCAGTTGCTGACACAGAGCCACCACTTCAGCACCAGCTACAGCCTCAGTTCCACCAGCTCCAGCATCTACTTCAGCTCCAACTCCAGCGACTACTTCAACATCTACAGAAGCCTTCGTCCTTGGAGTGATCCGGACTCCACCACCACCTGAAGATCAAGCCTGAGCGTCGATCTAGTGCTATGCATTTTCTAGGAACTTTTTGGTAACTTGTTGCCAAAGGGGGAGAAGATGTATAGATCATAGGCTTCGAGAGAGAGAGTGTTGCTTTTCTCTCTTGCTTTATTTGGTGGTTTTTCGAACTTGTTTGCTTTTGAGTGCCTGAGATACTACGTCATTATTTGTGAGACATTGATGATCATGTGTTTGATCATAAGCTACACTTAATGTTTGCTTAATATTATCATCTTATCTATCTTGTGTGATCATTCACTTTTCTTGGTGATGAGTGCATGTATTTCATTCTTATCATTTTAAGCGCTCCACCAAGATGTATGTGACATGGAAGAGTAACCCATGACTCTAACTCTTTGTGCATTTGCAGTCCAAAGCAAATTTTAAATATGCACAAATTTAGGGGGAGCTCTTACTTATCACATACTTCTCAAAGCGACAATATATTTCATGCTTATTATCATTTGTCGAAGCTTTGATCTATATGTTGTCATCAATTACCAAAAAGGGGGAGATTGAAAGTGCAACTATCCCTAGGTGGTTTTGGTAATTCATAACAACATATAGCTCATTGAGCTAATGCTATTCCAAGATGATTATTTCAGGAAAGCTCAATGATTGGCATGGCATGGATGTGAAAGTGGAACCCTCAAAATGCTAAGGACAAAGGATTGGCTCAAGCTCAAAAGCTCAAGACTCTTCATTTTATATTTTAGTGATCCAAGATCACATTGAGTCTTTAGGAAAAGCCAATACTATCAAGGAGGGATGAGGTGTTGCTTAATGAGCCTCTTGCTTCATGTGCTTAGTGATATGCTCCAAAACCCTCAACTACTTTCCCATATCCACATATGACCTAAACCCTAAGCCAAACTCGGTCCTACCGATTCTTCCTATCCGGCGCCACCGAGTTTCACTTGTCATTAGCCACTGCCAAACCCTAGCAATTCGGTCCTACCGATAGGGATCTCGGTCTCACCGAGATGGGGTTGCAAACTCTCTGTTTCCCTTTCGTAACTTTTCGGTCTCACCGAAAGAGCGAATCGGTCCCACCGAGATTGCAATGTAAACTCAGTGTTTCCCCTTTGTAACTTTTCGGTCTCACCGAGTTCCACTCGGTCTCACCGAAAGAGCAAATCGGTCCCACCGAGTTTGCCTGACCAACTCTCTGGTTAGCTAATTACCAAATTCGGTCTCCACCGAGTTTGTGTAATCGGTCTCACCGAGATTACGTTATGCCCAAACCCTAACCGTATCGGTCCTACCGAGTTGCATGTCAGTCCCACCGAAAATCACTAACGGTCACTAGGTTTACATTTTCGGTCCGACCGAGTTTTATGATTCGGTCCCACCGAGATTGGAAAACTGTGTAACGGTTGGATTTTGTGTGGAGGCTTTATATGTACCCCTCCACCTCTTTCTCATTCCATGTGAGAGCCATCAGAACACACACATCATTCCAACTCATTTGTTCTGAGAGAGAACCACCTACTCATGTGTTGAGACCAAGACATTCCATTCCTACCATATGAATCTTGATCTCTAGCCTTCCCAAATTGCTTTCCACTCAAATCTCTTTCCACCAAATCCAAATCCTTATGAGAGAGAGTTGAGTGTTGGGGAGACTATCATTTGAAGCACAAGAGCAAGGAGTTCATTACCTACACACCATTTGTTACTTCTTGGAGAGTGGTGTCTCCTAGATTGGCTAGGTGTCACTTGGGAGCCTCCGACAAGATTGTGGAGTTGAACCAAGGAGTTTGTAAGGGCAAGGAGATCGCCTACTTCGTGAAGATCTACGCTAGTGAGGCAAGTCCTGTGTGGGCGATGGCCATGGTGGGATAGACAAGGTTGTTTCTTCGTGGACCCTTTGTGGGTGGTTGCTTCTTCGTGGACCCTTCATGGGTGGAGCCCTGTGTGGACTCGCGCAACCGTTACCCTTGGGTGGAGCCCTGTGTGGACTCGCGCACCCGTTACCCTTCGTGGGTTGAAGTCTCCATCAACGTGGATGTAGGATAGCACCACCTATCCGAACCACGGGAAAAACATCCGTGTCTCCAATTGCGTTTGAATTCTCCAAACCCTTCCCTTTACATTCTTGCAAGTTGCATGCTTTACTTTCCGCTGCCTATATACTCTTTGCATGCTTGCTTGAATTATGTGATGATTGCTTGACTTGTCCTAAATTAGCTAAAATCTGCCAAGAACTAAAATTGGGAAAAGGTTAAGTTTTTATTTGGTCAAGTAGTCTAATCACCCCCCCCCTCTAGACATAATTTTGATCCTACAGAGATTGAACTAGGTATTGAGATACCGACGATCAAATCTCGGGCAAGTAACATACCGATGACAAAGGGAACAAACGTATGTTGTTATGCGGTCTGACCGATAAAGATCTTCGTAGAATATGTAGGAGCCAATATGAGCATCCAGGTTCCGCTATTGGTTATTGACCGGAGACGTGTCTCGGTCATGTCTACATTGTTCTTGAACCCGTAGGGTCCGCACGCTTAACGTTACGATGACAGTTTCATTATGAGTTTATATATTTTGATGTACCGAAGGTTGTTCGGAGTCCCGGATGTGATCACGGACTTGACGAGGAGTCTCGAAATGGTCGAGACATAAAGATCGATATATTGGACGACTATATTTGGACACCGGAAAGGTTCCGGGTGAGATTGGGACAATACCGGATCACCAGGAGGTTATCGGACCCCCCCCGGGAGGTATATGGGCCTTATTGGGCCTTAGTGAAAAGGAGGGGAAAGGAGCAAGGGAGGGGGTGCGCCCCCCCAAGCCCAATCCGAATTGGGAGGGGGGCCGGACCCCCTTTCCTTCCTCCCTCCTACCTCTTCCTTCCCTCTCCTACTCCTAATAGGAAAAAAGGGGAGTCCTACTCCCTGTGGGAGTTGGACTCCCCCTTAGGGTGCGCCACCCTCCTTGGCCGGCCCCCTCCTCCACTCCTTTATATACGGGGGCAGGGAGGCACCCCATAGACACAACAATTGATCATTGATCTCTTAGCCGTGTGCGGTGCCCCCCTCCACCATAATCCTCAATAATATTGTAGAGGTGCTTAGGCGAAGCCCTGCGACGGTAGAACATCAAGATCGTCACCACGCCGTCATGCTGACGAAACTCTTCCCCGACACTTTGCTTGATCGGAGTCCGGGGATCGTCGAGCTGAACGTGTGCTAGAACTCGGAGGTCGTAGTTTCGGTGCTTGATCGGTCGGGCCGTGAAGACGTACGACTACATCAACCGCGTTGTGCTAACGCTTCTGCTTCCGAGTCTACGAGGGTACGTAGACAACACTCTCCCCTCGTTGCTATGGCATCACCATGATCTTGCATGTGCGTAGGAAAATTTTGAAATTACTACGTTCCCCAACAGTGGCATCCGAGCTTAGGTTTTATGTGTTGATGTTATATGCACGAGTAGAACACAAGTGAGTTGTGGGCGTATAAGTCATACTGCTTACCAGCATGTCATACTTTGGTTCGGCGGTATTGTTGGTTGAAACGGTCCGGACCGACATTACGCGTACGCTTACGCGAGACTGTTCTACCGACGTGCTTTGCACACAGGTGGCTGGCAGGTGTCAGTTTCTCCAACTTTAGTTGAACCGAGTGTGGCTTCGCCCGGTCCTTGCGAAGGTTAAAACATCACCAACTTGACGAACTATCGTTGTGGTTTTGATGCGTAGGTAAGAACGGTTCTTGCTAAGACCAGTAGCAGACACGTAAAACTTGCAATAACAAAGTAGAGGACGTCTAACTTGTTTTTGCAGGGCATGTTGTGATGTGATATGGTCAAGACATGATGCTAAATTTTATTGTATGAGATGATCATGGTTTGTAACCGAGTTATCGGCAACTAGCAGGAGCCATATGGTTGTCGCTTTATTGGTATGCAATGCAATCGCCCGTGTAATGCTTACTTTACCACTAAGCGGTAGCGATAGTCGTAGAAGCATTAAGATTGGCGAGACGAACGATGCTACGATGGAGATCAAGGTGTCGCGCCGGTGACATGGGTGATCATTGACGGTGCTTCGGAGATGGATCACAAGCACAAGATGATGATGGCATATCATATCACTTATATTGATGCATGTGATGTTATCTTTTATTGCATCCTATCTTGCTTTGATTGATGGTAGCATTATAAGATGATCTCTCACTAAATTTCAAGATAAAAGTGTTCTCCCTGAGTATGCACCGGTGCCAAAGTTCGTCGTGCCCAGACACCACATGATGATCGGATGTGATAAGCTCTACGTCCATCTACAATGGGTGCAAGCTAGTTTTGCAGACGCATAATACTCAGGTTAAACTTGACGAGCCTAGCATATGCAGATATGGCCTCGGAACACTGAGACCGAAAGGTCGAGCGTGAATCATATAGTAGATATGATCAACATAGTGATGTTCACCATTGAAAACTACTCCATTTCACGTGATGATTGGTTATGGTTTGGTTGATTTGGATCACGTGATCACTTAGAAGATTAGAGGGATTTTTTTCTAAGTGGGAGTTCTTAAATAATATGATTAATTGAACTTAAATTTATCATGAACTTAGTACCTAATAGTATCTTGCTTGTTTATGTTTAATTGTAGATAGATGGCCCGTGTTGTTGTTCCGTTGAATTTTAATGCATTCCTTGAGAAAGCAAAGTTGAAAGATGATGGTAGCAATTACACGGAATGGGTCCGTAACTTGAGGATTATCCTCATTGCTGCATAGAAGAATTATGTCCTGGAAGCACCGCTGGGTGCCAGGCCTGCTGCTGAGCAACTGATGACGTTAAGAGCGTCTGGCAGAGCAAAGCTGATGACTACTCGATAGTTCGATGTGCCATGATTTACGGCTTAGAACCGGGACTTCAACGACGTTTTGAACGTCATGGAGCATATGAGATGTTCCAGGAGTTGAAGTTAATATTCAAGCAAATGCCCGGATTGAGAGATATGAAGTCTCCGATAAAGTTCTATAGCTGCAAGATGGAGGAGAACAGTTCTGTCAGTGAGCATATACTCAAAATGTCTGGGTATAATAACCACTTGATTCAACTGGGAGTTAATCTTCCGTATGATTGCGTTCATTGATAGAATTCTCCAATCACTTCCACCTAGCTACAAGAGCTTCGTGATGAACTATAATATTCAAGGGATGGATAAAACAATTCCCGAGCTCTTCGCAATGCTAAAAGCTGCTGAGGTAGAAATAAAGAAGGAGCATCAAGTGTTGATGGTCAAAAGACCGCTAGTTTCAAGAAAAAGGGCAAGGGGAAGAAGAAGGGGAACTTCAAGAAGAACAGCTGAAAGTGCAACTATCCCTGGGTGGTTTTGGTAATTCCTAACAACATATAGCTCATTGAGCTAACATTATTCCAAGATTAATATTTCAGGAAAAGCTCAATGAATGGCATGGCATGGATGAGGAAAGTGGATCCCTCAAAATTCTAAGGACAAAAAGTTTGGCTCAAGCTTGAAGCTCAAGACTCTACATTTTATATTTTAGTGATCCAAGATCACATTGAGTCTATAGGAAAAGCCAATACTATCAAGGAGGGATGAGGTGTTGCTTAATGGCTTGCTTGCTCAAAATGCTTAGTGATATGCTCCAAAATCCTCAACTACCTTCCCACATCCACATATGACCTAAACCAAAAGTCAAACTCGGCCCCACCGATTCTTTCTATCCGGCGCCACCGAGTTTCAAATGTCATAGCCACTGCCACAAACCCTAGGCAAATCGGTCTCACCGATAGGGATCTCGGTCTCACCGAGATGGGATTGTAATCTCTCTGTTTCCCTTCGTAACGTTTCGGTCTTACCGAGATGAGCGATCGGTCCCACCGAGATTGCAATGTAAACTCTCTGTTTCCCTTTTGTAACATTTCGGTCTCACCGAGATGAGCGAATCGGTCCCACCGAGTTTACCTGACCAACTCTCTGGTTAGCTTATTACCAAAATCGGTCCCACCGAGTTTGTGTAATCGGTCACACCGAGATTACGTTATGCCCTAACCCTAACCATATCGGTCCTACCGAGTTGCATCTCAGTCCCACCGAAAATCCTAACGGTCACTAGGTTTGCTGAATCGGTCCGACCGAGTTTAACCATTCGGTCCCACCGAGTTTGGCAAATTGTGTGTAACGGTTAGATTTTGTGTGGAGGCTATATATACCCCTCCACCCACTCTTCATTCGTGGAGAGAGCCATCAGAACATACCTACACTTCCAATACACATTTTCTGAGAGAGAACCACCTACACTTGTGTTGAGGTCAAGATATTCCATTCCAACCATATGAATCTTGATCTCTAGCCTTCCCCAAGTTGCTTTCCACTCAAATCTTCTTTCCACAATCCAAATCCTGTGAGAGAGAGTTGAGTGTTGGGGAGACTATCATTTGAAGCACAAGAGCAAGGAGTTCATCATCAACACACCATTTGTTACTTCTTGGAGAGTGGTGTCTCCTAGATTGGCTAGGTGTCACTTGGGAGCCTCCGACAAGATTGTGGAGTTGAACCAAGGAGTTTGTAAGGGCAAGGAGATCGCCTACTTCGTGAAGATCTACCGCTAGTGAGGCAAGTCCTTCGTGGGCGACGGCCGTGATGGAATAGACAAGGTTGCTTCTTCGTGGACCCTTCGTGGGTGGAGCCCTCCGTGGACTCGCGCAACCGTTACCCTCCATGGGTTGAAGTCTCCATCAACGTGGATGTACGATAGCACCACCTATCGGAACCACGACAAAAACATCCGTGTCTCCAATTGCGTTTGAATCCTCCAAACCCTTCCCTTTACATTCTTGCAAGTTGCATGCTTTACTTTCCGCTGCTCATATACTCTTTTGCATGCTTGCTTGAATTGTGTGGAGATTGCTTGACTTGTGCTAAGATAGCTAAAATCTGCCAAGAACTAAAATTGGGAAAAGGCTAGATTTTTATTTGGTCAAGTAGTCTAATCACCCCCCCTCTAGACATACTTTCGATCCTACAAGTGGTATCAGAGCTTTGGTCTCCATTTGCTTTGATTTCCATAGCTTTTGGCGGTCATAGCCTTGGTTTCACAACCTAGGAGAGTATGGCGTCTAGCGAGGGAAATTATCACCGTAGAGGTCCTTACTTTGATGGCACTAATTTTGCTAGTTGGAAGCATAAGATGAAAATGCATATTCTTGGACATAACCCCGCCGTTTGGGCTATTGTGTGTATTGGCTTGCAAGGTGAATTCTTTGACGGGAAAGAACCGAACCGTGAAGCCACCGCGGAAGAGTTGAAAATGCTGCAATACAACGCTCAAGCTTGTGATATCCTCTTCAACGGATTGTGCCCCGAAGAATTCAACAAAATCAGCCGTCTT